>NW_023203196.1:1338-1868 GCF_002007445.2 Ailuropoda melanoleuca
AACAAAAAAAAAAATATATATATATATATATATATGTATATATATATATATATATATATAGCTTTAGAACCATTGTAAGACTACTGCCAGTAAAGAATAAAATTTTAGCCCAGTCATGTTGTGTTAGGGAAAATTATTTTTCCACATATGTCTTCACTTGTCATAGCAAGTTTTTCTTTCCTTTTATTTAATAGTCAATTTATGCTGCCTTTAAGTGTGGTTAGATGATCTAGATATATATTCATATAGATATAGATATAACTATTTATTAAATTATTAATTTCTTTAATTTAGAGCTCTTATCTACTGCCAGGAAACACGCTATGAGTGAAGACACAGTAATTAAAGAAATAGTGGGAAAAATTATGCAAAAGGTCCTTCCTGCATGGACCTATATTCTCATAAGAGAGTCAGACAGTAAATAAGGGGACAATTTACTAAACTAACTATAGTCTTCATTATGGCTAATAAAACAACAAACAGGGTATTCAAGGAGATTTCTACTATTAAAAAAGGTGATAAGGGAAGGC
>NW_023203197.1:0-790 GCF_002007445.2 Ailuropoda melanoleuca
GGATCACAAGGCAGGCTCTGACTCCCACTGGGCATTCAGCCCAGCCCCAGGCTATGTGCTTGTCCCTGAAGACCACATGTACAAGGAACCTGTGTAAACTTCACGATAACCTTGTGAAATAGGAACTGATGGGGAAACAGGACTGGAACCCTGGTTCCAGAGCCTGGAAGCTTAGCACCTGTCCTATGCTCCTTTCGGGCTGGGCATCACCCAGACCTGGGTCCACACCAGCTGTGTGACTCTGGGCAAGTTCTTAACCACTTTGAACCTCAGCCTACCAATCCAATGAGCGAGTATTGTACTAATATCTCCCTCACTCCATTACGAAGAGAAACATGGAGGCTGGTGGTGTTCGATCAGTGTGAACCCATGTAANATAATAGCCCCACTCTGGTGGGGATGTAGCAGGAAACAGTATCCTGAGTGCTCCCAGAAAACATGCTCCTGTCCGCAGGGATGGCAGACAGCTGCCTCCCACAGCAGAAGTGTAAGCGTAGACGCACAGGAAGGGAAAGAGCTAGGCTAGAGCTGCCCAGATCAGTTTTACACCCAATGGTGCTGTGACCTTGGGAAAGTCACTTAAACACTGACCTTCTGCTGATTCATCCCTACAATGGAAATACTGTAATCCCCTGCATGTGGTGCTAGGACCACCCATGGAACACTGTTTCTGGGGCACTCAGAGCAAGGCCTGGGCCAGGGGAAGGTCATTCTCAGGGGCAGCTAAGCTCTCAGGACTCCATGCCTTGGAGAGGGAGCACGGGCCTCCAGTGGCCCTGAATGACCCTAG
>NW_023203199.1:0-1478 GCF_002007445.2 Ailuropoda melanoleuca
CTGGCCCCCAGAAGCCCCGCCCTCTAAGTGTGGGCAGCTCCAGGAACAGCCCTGGCCTACCCACCCCCAGCGGGAGAGTGCTGGATGCAGGGGAGCCCCCCGCCACTGGATGGTAGGGGGGAATGCCTGGGGAGGTGTGCCACCCCCATGGGTGCCCAGAGCTGCTGCACCCCACCAGGCTGAGGCCCCAGGTCCCGTGGCCCCCACTCTGAGCCTGGCATGGGGGGTGCAGTGAGGCCCAGAACCCTACCAGGCTTCAGATCCGGGCGCTTGGAACTTCCTGGGCCTGCCTTCATCACCTCGCCCCAGAATGGGGCCCAAAGCACTGAGAGCCTCCCCAGAGACCCCGCTCTGGACCATGGCCAGGACCCTGATCTGCCTCAGACTCTGACGGGAATGAGGAAGTGCTCCTGACTCTGTCTCCACGCTCTCCTGGGAGTCTGGGAACCTGGGAGCATGGGAGACCCCGTCGCAGAAATGCACCCACCTGGGGGGGCCGCACGGGGGCCCTGGGCACAGACCCGTGGGGGGCAGGACATCCTGATATCACCCCACCCGCGGTGTCTGAGTGACCAGGGTTCCCAGAGGGAACCAGAGCAGCCAACAGCGGCTGGATGGGGGGTGAGGGGCCCATTAAGGACCACACAGTCCTTCCACCCCAGTGGGGCTGCTTTTCATTCCTACCCTGTCCCAGGCTGACAGTTTTCTTGGATTTGACCCCAATCCTAACTGGGCCAAGCCTGTAAAGACAGATTCCTAGGGCAGACAGATTGCGGGTCACCAGGTCCCCCCCCACACCAGGGACAGTAGGGGGGGCACCCAGGAGAGCAGCAGGAAGCACCTGGTTTCCTAAGGTAGGGTCGCAGACAAAATATACAGTCAGGTTCAAATCTCCAATAGAGAACAATTACTTTTTCAGTGTGAATACTGTATGTGACGTATTTATATAAAGAAATTATTTACTGTTGATCTGAAACAAATCTGCCTGGGCTTCCTGTGTCTGTATTTGCCCGCTCTGGCCCCCTTCATTGGAGGGCTCTGTGGGTCAATCCGGACCCTCCTCAGGTCTGCACCAACAGCACCACTGCCTGGGAAGCAGACCAGCAATCACACTTTGCCCTGCTGCCTGGCTCTTCCTTCCTGTCTCATTCTATTCACGCAACTTCCTGGGACCCAGGACCACTCTGGGACCGGCACGGAGACACCTCTGAACCATGCGCGTCCATCTCTCCAGCCGGCAGCCTCACCCAGTGTCGTGGCCTGGATGTGCCCCCACAGATCTCAGGCCCCAACCCCTGGAAGGGTGATGTGGCCCTTGTGGCAGGAAGGGCTCCGAGGAAGCAACTCCATTGTGGATCTCAAGGTGAGATGATGCTGGGTTNTAGGCCCCAACCCCTGGAACTGTGATGGCCCTTGTGGCAGGAAGGGCTCCGAGGAAGCAACTCCATTGTGGATCTCAAGGTGAGATGATGCTGGGT
>NW_023203201.1:0-1899 GCF_002007445.2 Ailuropoda melanoleuca
ATTGGCAATAACATTTAAGGAGAAATAATCTCAATCAGGTTTCTGTGTGACCATCCATTATAAGTGACAGAGAGATTTCAAAAGAGATTAACAATCTTTTTAGCCTCTACTGGAAGGAGCTGCTGTTCATTTGCCAATCATGTAAGCAAGAAGAGATGGCTAAGAGAATTAACATATGGTGAACAAGAAAAGAGGACTTGAAAGCAGATCAAGAAAATAATAATGACCTAAGTAAAATAGAAGAATATATCCAGCATGAACCTGAGGACATTTTCTGTCTGAGACAAGAACACTTGGGAAATTAGAAACCACTCAGAGATACAACAGAGAGCTGGGTGGAAGGATCACTGGGTGGGGTGACCAAAGCAGATTTTGAAAGATTGACTGCATAAACTAGAAGATGGCTGTGACAGTGATAAGTAATGATTATAATTAAAGTGGAAAATCTACAAAATGAGAGATGAAAATTGTGAGGTTACCGGAAATGCAATATATGTTGCTAAAACTTTTTTCCTCCTTGGTCTTTGTTTAAAAGAAGAAGCTGTTTTACAAACAGCCTTTGGAGTTCAAGTTACCTCTGAGGGTGAACTGTATGTGATTGAGCTATCTGAATGAGGAACCTGGAAGATCTAGAGATAATATCTTAGCTAAGAGACCTCTTAATAAGCTCAATTGCTTCAGCAATATGTTCAGCTGAACAGTCATAGATTTTTTAAAAAATTTTAAAAATTTTTTCTTGACATTTTTTGGTGTAAGATTTTGCAAGGAAATATTGAAGGTATTTTTTAAAGTTACTTTTAATGTGTACATTTTTATCACTCCGTGGAAAATGTCTCTATGTCATATTTCACTTTTCCCCAAGGGTTAGCACAGGATGGCAATGGTGAGAAGAGATTAATAATGCCTTTAACCCAAGAAACTAACATATCAGGGATATTCAGGGTAAAGGACAATCACAAAGGTTTAATGGCAATGTGAAACTACTGGGCATTGCAGAGAAATTAAGAAGAAAAGCAAAAACTGAGAGTTTACTCTTGAGACATTAGTGGGGCAGCTATCAAGAGACATCTGAAAGAGCTGGAAAGAAGATGAAAACAAAACAAACAAAGCAAAACAAAAACAAGTGAGAAAGCAGGATTGAGGTACTGATTTCTCTATCCCATGAGTTTAAAGGCCATTGTTGATATCACTGAGGGGGAATGGGTGAAATGCCTGGGGAATGAATATAAATAGGTATGGACAAAATGGACTAAAGTTAATCCTAAAATGCTCAACACTAGGAAGTAAAAAGGGAATAAGAAATTAAGTGTTTATATATCTTTCAAGGCATTCACTTTTTACTAAGCCTGGTCCACACATGTTCAAGCAGACTATGGTACAAGGGACCCTGGATTTGGAGCTAGAGATTGTAGGTTAAATCTTTTCTTCACTCTCTCCAGCTGCTTCTTATTGAGCATGATTTATAACTCTTCTTGGACTTGAGTTTACTTATTTGTGAGGTATAAATAGTAATATCTACACTTCTGTACTAACAGTAATTTGAAAATTAGAGCTGCAGTTTATGTAAAGTCTTAATTCCAGGTTATACAAACATACATTTTATGGAGTGATTTGACTACAAACTACATTTTCCACTGATCTTGGAACTTTTAAGCCAGGGTTGATAAGGTGCATTGGGTCACCAATGAACTCCATGCATTTCCTGGATACTTTAGTAGATAAGACTAGAAGCCAAAACAGTGAAGACAATAGTCAATGTCTCTGTGTTCCTTGGGTGAGGCATAGTAAAGCTCCTATAAATAGGAATTTGGCCACTTATCACACTTCTGGAAATAATGGCTGAGAAAGAAGGCCATGACTCTTTAAAGATGAGGAATGGAACATTCTGTTGACTGATAA
>NW_023203201.1:8809-9176 GCF_002007445.2 Ailuropoda melanoleuca
GCTATGAGTTAGGTACTAGAAGTACTAAATAAGTATATTATCAAAAATATTTCTTTAATTTCTAGAAACTAATATTATTTCCAGTACTTTTATATTCATAATTGGTCCAAGCATTAATCTACTTAGGTCAGATCTAATCTAGTGATATGTCTTTCTGCACATTATTCAGGTTTTGAAAATAATTTAATGGCTAAATAAACTTTAACAAATAGTAAGAAATATTTTCCTTAATTTTTTGAATTATTAAATATTTAAGGAGCATGGAAGGTTTTATCTTATCTCATGCACTGCACATGAACAAGGGAAAGAAGAATGGAATTTGTTTCTATTTTGAGAGATTTACTCTAGACCTGACATAATATGATAT
>NW_023203203.1:0-358 GCF_002007445.2 Ailuropoda melanoleuca
CTTGACCAAAATCTGTCACAAATTTTGAGACCATTAAAAACAAAAGTTTAATGCAAAGTCTCTGTGGTCTTTGAAGCTATTAGTTATGCTTTGGATATTGAGAAACATGCTTGGACCTTTATTTTGTGCTTTACAGAACTTGAAGATACCTGAAAGTAAAGATCCTGCTATTTCCAAAAGTGTTAAGGCACAAGTCCTTTAGGGGAAAACATTAAATCTTTGCTGGGTGTGGTAAGAATTATAAAATTGTCAAGGAATTCAATCTCAAGTTAGGCATTTTAAAAGATAAAATTAGATTGTAGATTTGATTTACCATGTTTCATATTCAAGAATGTAAAGCACACTTTAGTGGCTTTTT
>NW_023203203.1:376-2285 GCF_002007445.2 Ailuropoda melanoleuca
CTTCAGAAGGAAAGGAATGTTTGTGGACCATTTGTTTCGTGGCAGTTTCTAAGTTATTAGTTTTTAAAATCAGTAACCTTTTTTAAATGGAAACAACTTGACCAAAATCTGTCACAAATTTTGAGACCATTAAAAACAAAAGTTTAATGCAAAGTCTCTGTGGTCTTTGAAGCTATTAGTTATGCTTTGGATATTGAGAAACATGCTTGGACCTTTATTTTGTGCTTTACAGAACTTGAAGATACCTGAAAGTAAAGATCCTGCTATTTCCAAAAGTGTTAAGGCACAAGTCCTTTAGGGGAAAACATTAAATCTTTGCTGGGTGTGGTAAGAATTATAAAATTGTCAAGGAATTCAATCTCAAGTTAGGCATTTTAAAAGATAAAATTAGATTGTAGATTTGATTTACCATGTTTCATATTCAAGAATGTAAAGCACACTTTAGTGGCTTGTACATTTTTCAAGCTATTAGTGTGGTTTAGTGTTTCAGTGATAATTTTGAATTAAGTTCCTGGCCTGATTAAAGCGTTGATCATGCTTCAGTTTATGACATTAGAAGTACACTTCTGATAGAATCTTAAGCTAATCAACTAAAAGGCGAAAAGTTTTTTGCTAAAACACTGTTCTGCTGCTTACACTAAGCTTGAGATGGACTAGGAGACTAGATTTTACTAGATCATCGGGCTAGTCAATAAAATCATGAAGTTAGAGCTTTCAAAATTAGATCAGGAGTACGTATATAAAACATCTGCAATCTTGTGTAAATTCAGCATTCTACTGAGATGATAGGAAATCAAAATTCAGGTTCTAGATGTTGTGCCAAAGTGGGTGACTTGAGCCCTTCATGGGATCAAGTAGTTTCATTCCCTTAGAAATCGATTTGGTATTTAAACAGTTGTACTACTACCATAGCAGAAAGTGGAAATTCTATAGTTTTATGGGTCTGTGTAAAGGATGATAGATTTGCTATATGAATAGTTATTTTGTAGTCCTAAAACTCTTATGTGAGGCATAATATGCAGGATAATAAAATGCTTCACTCTGAGTTGTTTTGATGTGTTGGGAGTTGAGAATATTGGGTTTCTGCTTCTTAACCTTGGTCACCACTAAGCATTTCCTTTAGTGGGGTGGGGTATTGGAATTAAATTGTCCTGGACTGAACTTTTAAGCTATTTTACATTGTGCCTTTAGTAAATATCTTTCAGAATTTGAATGACTGCTAGATAAATGAAACAGCAGTAAGAGGCTGATATTAATGGTAGTATTAAAAGCCTTCTGGTATTTTCAAGGTACTATTTGGACTTGAAAAAAAAACCCTATTAAGTTCTACTTAGCAAAACTACTCTCATACTATGAAGATTTCAGATTATTGTGTCAGCATTTACAAATTCAAATTTAGAAAATACAGATGGTAAAATAATTTGAAAGTGATATTGTAGTTTAAAAAGTTGGCATTTAAGTAGATTTAACTGAACAGTTGCTTTGTCCAGTTTCCCTTCTACATTCTTTCTAGTCTGTTTAAAGACCTTTGACCTACCCAACAATTGAGAAATGTCACTGAAGTCAACTATTTTGATTAAAGGCAGCCTAGTTAGGCAAGACATGTTAATTATATAGGATAACTGTTTTACCCCCAAATATTTTTGGACAAGTGCTAGAACCTTGATTTTTTTTATAACAAATTGCTAAAAAAACCCTGGCTTTTCACAGAAATAAGGATCCAAGTAGTGAATTTTATGCTATCATTAGAGATGATGATTCCTGTGATAAACAGCTTCCTGTGGTTACATACCATCAATACTGACATTTTGATACTTTTCTGGCTATTCACATGCATAGATTAGTTTTGCTTTCCATTGCATATGTGATAGTATGATTATGTTGGGTTTAATGGAAAAAATAAATTTTG
>NW_023203204.1:0-3353 GCF_002007445.2 Ailuropoda melanoleuca
TATATATATATAATCATCCTTAAAGCCTCAGGAGGGACCACTGAACTCAATTTTCTATTTTGTTTGGATCTTCTTTGGGATCTACAGCACTAGGACCACAGAAAACACTCTGTGAATCTTAGTTAGATATAATTGGATTAACAATCACCCAGTGTTTATCTGAAATGAAAATGGGAAGGTGAAAGGCAGAGAGGTGATGAAGTAACACTAAATCTTAATGAAGATTTGGTGTCACTAAATTACAATCACCATGGCTGAAATCTAACAACTTTCATTACCAGCATTGCCTTCTTTTCCTTTTTACTGAAGAGGTCACTGACCTTGTTTTGCCTTTATCAAGACTTCCCTAAATTGTTGGTTATATTGATTTCGATTTCAGAAGAAGCTCAGAAGCAAAATTCCTCCTTGGCCATCAGAGAAAGTTAAAAACAAGCCACATAAAGGTACCCAAAACTAAACAAAACCATAAAGTGCCAAAGAGCAGTGTTTATAAGTTTTCAAATANCCAACCACCATGGCTGAAATCTAACAACTTTCATTACCAGCATTGCCTTCTTTTCCTTTTTGCTGAAGAGGTCACTGACCTTGTTTTGCCTTTATCAAGACTTCCCTAAATTGTTGGTTATATTGATTTCGATTTCAGAAGAAGCTCAGAAGCAAAATTCCTCCTTGGCCATCAGAGAAAGTTAAAAACAAGCCACATAAAGGTACCCAAAACTAAACAAAACCATAAAGTGCCAAAGAGCAGTGTTTATAAGTTTTCAAATAGAAGCTGAAAAACACCAATAAAGTTTGGATTTAGCTCAAATGTACCATCAACCTCAGGCAGCTCCCTCCCGCCCCTACCCCTTTTTAATGGTTCATTTGTCTAGTCCCCCTGGAAGATCTAGAGAGAAAATTACCAGGGCAGAATGTAGATCCAATTGCACATCCTGCTACAGGAGAAACGATTCCTGTTCTCATCATTGGGATCAATAATTTGCTAACACAGTATTAGCAAGAGCAACAACTGCACCAGGTTAAAGGAGTTTTACACTGAATAATGACGGCCCAGGAAAGGGAAAAGCTGAGCGAGTAAATCCTGGCAGCCTTTTACTATTGAGAGAGCACATGCCAGTGAATCAATAGTGGCTCTGGTGAGTCTGGGCTGTAAAGATGCTTTATTGTTCTGCCTAAGTACATTGGCAGAGATGCTCCTCTTAATATCTGTACACAGGAGCCACTGGGGTCCAGGCCTGCCCTATTAATGAAAGCATTTCCTCTTCAGAAGAATAGAACTTCTAGGGACACAGAGCATAGCTATCTCCTATCTCTATAGAAACTGTGGAAAAAAGGAAAGGGACTGGATGAGAAGAATGATAAAGGAAGCCCCAGAGAGAGGTGGTGGAAAGGGACCTTAGCTAGGGAAATACCATTTTACCCCAACAGATTTTAAAAACTGATGTACAGGTCTTTTCTCCTAGATGTCTTCCTGAGTCATTTAGTTAAGTCTGTATTCCTAGAGGCAAAGGCTATTAAAATCAGTGTGTTTCTTAGCTGGCCTCTGGGACAAGTAAGTCCCCTCTTGATAAGAAAACAAAATTTTGGAACAGTGAATGTGATTTACCAACGTCATCAAATATGGAGGAGCAGCTGAGGCAGGCTTGTAACACCTGTGCTGATCACTAGGCTAGAGCAATCTTCCCCTGCCTCCAGTGATAATCTACAATTTATGTCCCTAGGGTAGTCTTATTAGTCTTCTCTTGCCACATATTAAAGAAAGGAAATATGTTCATCAAGTAATTCTGGCACTATACCTTTCAAGCACACAGGGAATTTTTACTTTCTGTCCCCATTGTGATTGGATGGGCCATGGGGCAAGATGTGCTAATGAATTGTGAGCAGATATCCTTCCTGTACTGGAGTGGTTACTTACCCATTAAATACTTGAAGCGAACAAGATGGCTAAGAGAAGGGAGACATGAGGTGTCTCTCCCACGGAAGCCTGTCAGAGTCAGAGTAATCCCCAGTTAAGTTAAAAGAAAGGCAGGCATATAGCTGAGAATATAGAGGAAAAAATGTAAACAAAACAAAACAACGAAACAAAACCACCCCCCCCCAAAAAAAACCCTAAAATTCCAGGGGGAAAAAAGCTATGGGTGTGACTTTTGACACAAAGTTCACTATAGCTAAGTAGATAAGACAACTAAATTTCTCTTAAACTTCCAAAAGAACCACCAGTCTGGACTGAAAAACCAACCATTCTGAGATTTAAATCAACTCTTGGGCTCTCTGCTCTCCATTGGCAAGAAGCAGTCTGAGAAAGCTATTCAGCCTCCAAATGAGGTCTAATTTCAAAGGCTCATTTCAGGTGTGTGTGAATAAAGGCGAAGGAAGGGCCTGCCTGAGTGGACCAAGGGCCATTTAGAATAGTGGTCTGAGCATTCTTCTCTGGAAGCTCAGGATCTAATTAACATTTCCCGCTCACAGAGTAAGGTCCTCACTGTATCTGCCAAGAGGATTTTAGAATTGCTGCAGACCAGAGATAGTTTTGTGGGTCTTCCCTTTCTGTAAATGGGTTCTTCCTATGATTACATTATTTCTCTTTCATTAAGGTTTGTGACACAGTAGAAGCAATTAACTCATCTTTCAAATACATAGATTTCCTAATCAGGTGGACCTCATTAAAGACACCCACACACAACCGCCTGATGTACTATTAATGTCTCATTCCATAAGATCCTGAAATGAGACCTTTTGGATTGTCCCACTTGGGAAGGAAGTAAATATATTTTGTCAGAGGATGGAATGTGATCTGCGTATTTTGTGACAAGAAGGGTATAGACTTTGGTTATCATTAATGCTGTTCATTAAGTATTTCCAGCTCTCTGCCATCTGATCATATGCTTGGATTTACTTCCTGAATTCTTTGTCGTTTGGTAATGCCATGTGACTAGACACTGAGCTCTGAGTGGCTGCGATGCTTGTTACTACCGAGCCAGAACTCTCTTCCCCTGAAATAGGTTTAGAAGCAGTGTCTGCTTAGTAGATGAGGTAACATTGTAAGGAGCTGTTTAGTAGATCTTAGTCAAACCATAAGAGACCTATAGACAAACAAAAAATAAACATATGTTGTCATAAGGCTTTACAGTGTGAGAATTTTAGTTCGGCCTAATCTAGTCTGTTCTGACTAGTAGGGAATCTCTGTCATTACCTTCTCTTGCATATCTAATACATAGAAACCAGTGCTATGCTTAAAGCAGGTGATTACCATAAAAAGAACAAACAAATGCATAAATAAAAGTAGAATATAAAAACATTTAGAAGTAATCATTTTTATCTACTTGTTCCTTTAAATTTTTTCTCAATTTTAT
>NW_023203207.1:0-699 GCF_002007445.2 Ailuropoda melanoleuca
GGGTGGGTACCAGGGCGTCAGTTTCTGCTTTGTCCTCAGCTTGCCTTCTGTTCCCTCATCACTTCCAGGAAAAAGCTGAGGAAGTTTTATTCTCATTATGATTTGTAACAGTGAGGATCAAGCGATGTGACAACCTGCCCTTAGTTCATTCAGGCTGTTAGGACAAAATACCACAGTCTGTGTAGCTTACAAACAGAAGAAATTTGTTGCTCCCAGTTCTGGAGGCTGGAAGTCTAAGATCAGGGTGCCAGCATGGTCTGGTGAGTGCTCTCTTCCAATCATAGTTCTCCTTGGATCCACACATGGGGGGAAAAGGAGGCTAGGGGGCTGTGTGGGGTGTCTTCTCTCAGAGCACTAATCCCTTTCATGANGAGGATTCTACCCTCTCCTAATCACCTCCCCAAAACCCTACCTCCTAATCCCTATTGTCTTTAGGGATTAGGATTTCAACATGTGAATTTGGGGAGGGATACAAACATTCAGGCTATGGCTTTCCTGGAGTCACATGGATAATGAGTAGCACAGTTAGAATTTCTATCTCAGTCTCTCTGAATTCAGAGCCACATTCCCTATACACAGCAGGCACTCAATAATGGCATTTCTCCTCTTTGCAAAGTGTTTGTTACACTTTCTTTTTTTTTTTTTAATTAATTTTATTTTATTATATTATGTTAATCACCATACAGTACATCCCCTGAT
>NW_023203208.1:0-586 GCF_002007445.2 Ailuropoda melanoleuca
TCCATGCTCTCGTTACCCGTCCGTGTTTCTGATGGCTGACTCTTCAGCCCCAGCGCCTGTATTCCCCATGGTGGCGGCTTGCTCCCTTCGAGTTTCCTTCGTTCAGCATTTCTTGAGCACCTGTTATGTGCGGGGTACTGCAATAGGTACTAGACATAAAGATTGGGGTACGACTGGGCCCGGGCTCCGAAGGGGCCCACAGGCTGAAGGTGGAAGAGGAAGTGTACACGAAGCTCGTCACACCACGGTATGCCAAGTGCAGTAGCAGAGGCATACACAAAATTCACGGGGCCCCAGACGAGGATTCAGGGGACATAGGATGGTGTCAGGGCAGGCCAATTCTCTTGTTTAGAAAATTCCTTCCTAGGCTAAGCTCAACCCGCCCAGTTTCACTAAGGGTGAAGAAGGGATTNCCAGTTTCACTAAGGGTGAAGAAGGGATTTAGACAGGCATGGGTAGAATGCCCACCTTCGTCCCCATTTTCAGGACTACTGGGACTTTTCCTGGTTGCTTTCATAAAATGTGTCCTTGGACCTTTATCCAAAAGGGGGAGGCACTGACTGTGGGCTGAGCCCCGAGCACTCTG
>NW_023203210.1:0-1010 GCF_002007445.2 Ailuropoda melanoleuca
ACGGGGCAGCCACTTTGGAAAACCACTTGGCAGTTTCTTCAATCAAATGCTGCCTGCCATGGAACCTAGTGAATGCAGCCTCAGGCACTCACCCTCCGAGCGGCCGCCGTGTCCCCTCAGGCTTGAGTGTGGTGCTCGTCGCAGATTTCTTGGCAACAGCCCAGCCCGGAAAGCAGCCTGAGGTCCGTCAGCAGGTGGCGGACAGGCAGAGGGATGAAGGCACACTCCCACGTGGATGGCCCTGGGGTCATTGTGCAGGGAGGGGAGCCGGGCAGACCTAAGTGTGAACCTCACCGTTCTGCCCAGAGACGGCCCATCTGTAGAGACGGGAAGCGGAGCGCGGTTGCCCGGGCGACGGGAAGTCCTGGGGGCACTGCAGGTGCGCAGGAAGCTTTGGGGTGTTGGGTGCATCTGTGTCCTGGTGTGTCCGTGTGTCAGAACTTACCAGATAAGCGCTTGGTGTCTTTTATTGTGTATCACTTACACATAGTCTCTGCACAAGAATTTTAGGCTAAATGAGGACACTGTGGCTTCATTTCTGCCCTCAGAGTTGGTTTGCACTTTTAAGGTTTGTCCCTTACACAGGGGACGTGTGATGAGTCTGCTTNGTGAATCTGCTTCCCCAGATTTCGTGGTGGTCTCACTTGTGAATCTCCCGGCTTATTCTTTCCACCTGCAGAGAACCGCCCCATGCTGGGCTGTCAGGAGCTCGTCTTCAGAAACCTGTCCAAGATCCGGCCATCTGTCACGACCCATCACCGACTGGGTGGTGGGGACCAGGGTGAAGGCGGCCCAGCTGCTGGCGGTGCTGCTGCTCCACGCTGAAGACCACATCACGCAGCACCTGGACGTCATCCTCCACACCCTGCACCGGGCGTGTGCCGCCGCCGACGGGGCCGTGGTCAGCAGCGTGAGTTGCCTGTTTCTGGTCACGTTCCATGAGCCGTAGCTTACGGGCTGTAGATTCACCCGTTAGGTCATAGGTCTGCGGGTTTGGATAAATGTGAGCG
>NW_023203212.1:0-413 GCF_002007445.2 Ailuropoda melanoleuca
CGAGGGTCCATTTCTGGGTTCTCTCTTCTGTTCCATTGGTCTATGTGTCTGTTTTTGTGCCAGTACCATGTGTCTTTTGTAGTACAGGTCGAAATCCGGCATTGTGATGCCCCCAGCTTTGTTTTTCCTTTTCAACAGTTCCTTGGAGATTCGGGGCCTTTCTGGTTCCATANCTTAAGGACTATTTGTTCCAGTTCTTTGAAAAATGTCCTCAGTTTTGATCGGGATAGCATTGAAAGTGTAGATTGCTCTGGGTAGCATGGACATTTTAACTATGTTAATTCTCTTCCAATCCATGAGCATGGAATATTTTTCCATCTTTTTATGTCTTCCTCAATATCTTTCAAAAGTGATCTATAGTTTCTAGGATATAGGTCCTTTACGTCTCTGGTTAAGTTAATTCCAAGGTAACG
>NW_023203212.1:530-2123 GCF_002007445.2 Ailuropoda melanoleuca
TTCCATACAAATTTAAGGACTATTTGTTCCAGTTCTTTGAAAAATGTCCTCGGTATTTTGATCGGGATAGCATTGAAAGTGTAGATTGCTCTGGGTAGTATGGACATTTTAACTATGTTAATTCTTCCAATCCATGAGCATGGAATATTTTTCCATCTTTTTATGTCTTTCTCAATGTCTTTCAAGAGTGATCTATAGTTTCTAGAATATAGGTCCTTTACGCCTCCGGTTAAGTTAATTCCAAGGAAACGTATGGTTTTTGGTGCTATTGTAAATGGGATGGATTCCCTAATTTCTCTTTCTTCAGTCTCGTTATTCGTGTATAGAAATGCAACTGATTTCTGGGCATTGATTTTGTATCCTGCCACCTTACTGAATTGTTCTATAACTTCTAATAGTTTGGGAGTGGATTCCTTTGGGTTTTCCATATAGAGTATCATGTAATCTGCGAAGAGAGACATTTGGACTTCTTCTTTGTCAATTTGGATACCTTTGACCCCTTTTTGTCTTCTGATTGCTGTTGCAAGGACTTCTAGTACTATGTTGAATAATAGTGGCGAGAGTGGGCATCCTTGTCGTGTTCCTGATCTTAAGGGAAAGGCTTCCAGCTTTTCCCCATTGAGAATAATGCTTGCAGTAGGCTTTTCATAGATGGCTTTTATGAGATTGAGAAATGTACCCTCTATTCCTACACTCTGAAGGGTTTTAATCAGGAAAGGATGCTGTATTTTGTCAAATGCTTTTTCTGCATCAATTGAGAGGATCATATGGTTCTTGAGTCTTTTCTTGTTGATATGATGTATCACATTGATTGATTTGTGAGTGTTGAATCATGCTTGCATCCCAGGTATGAATCCCACTTGGACATGTTGGATAATCCTTTTAATGTACTGTTGGATTCTATTAGCAAGGATCTTGTTGAGGATTTTGGTGTCCATCTTCATTAGAGAAATTGGTCTGTATTCTCCTTTTTCAGGGGGTCTTTGCCTGGTTTGGGGATCAAGGTAATATTAGCCTCATAGAATGAGTTTGGTAGCTTTCCTTCTGTTTCTATTTTTTGAAATAGCTTTAGGAGAATAGGTATTATTTCTTCTTTGAATGTTTGGTAGAATTCCCCAGGAAAACCGTCTGGGCCTGGAGTTTTATTATTTGGAAGGTTGTTTATCANATATTTGGAAGGTTGTTTATTACTGACTCAATTTATTCATAGTTAATTGGCCTGTTTAAGAAATCTAATTCTTCCTGTTTCAGTCTTGGTAGTTTATAGGTTTCCCGGAAGGCCTCCATCTCTTCCAGATTGCTTAGTTTTTTGGCATATAGCTGTTGATAAAANAATCCTTCCAATATCAATGTTGTTGGTTGTGACCTCTCCCTTTCATTCATAATTTTAATAATTTCGTTCCTTTCTCTTTGCTTTTGGATAAGTCTTGCCAGTGGTCTGCCAATTTTAAGGATTCTCTCAAAGAACCAGCTTCTAGTCCTGTTGATTTGCTCTACTGTACTTTTGTTTTCTAACTCATTGATTTCTGCTCTAATTTTGGTCAACTGCTTCCTCGTGAGTGGATTAGGCCTGTCCCTCTGTTGCTGTTCCAG
>NW_023203212.1:2381-2584 GCF_002007445.2 Ailuropoda melanoleuca
TTTCCTTGTGGTTTAGTTCCAATTTCAGAGTGTTGTGGTCTGAGAATATACATGGGATAATTTCAATATTTTGGTATCAGTTGAGACCTGTTTTGTGTGCCAGGACATGATCTATTCTTGAGAATGTTCCAAGGGCATTAGAATAGAATGAGTATTCTTTGGTTCTGTGGTGTAGTGTTCTATATATATCTATGAGGTCCAAC
>NW_023203213.1:0-1188 GCF_002007445.2 Ailuropoda melanoleuca
AGAGGAAGAAGCAGGCTCATAGCGGAGGAGCCTGATGTGGGACTCGGTCCTGTAACACCGGGATCATGCCCTGAGCTGAAGGCAGACGCTTAACCGCTGTGCCACCCAGGCGCCCCCTTCAATGAATTCTTAATGCTAATATTTTATTTAATGGGGTACTACTAGAGGTTTTCCATTAAGGTTAGGAACAAGGAAAGTATGCCCACAACTTCATTCCTATTCAATCTTGTACTATATATATTAGGTGACTAGAGAAATCAATTATATTTATAAGAATGGGTATTATGCTAAGTGAAATAAGTCAATCAGAGAAAGACAATTATCATATGGTTTCACTCATATGTGGAATATAAGGAATAGCGCAGAGAACAATAGGGGNGCAGAGAACAATAGGGGAAGGGAGGAAAAACTGAATGGGAAGAAATCAGAGAGGGAGACAAACCATGAGAGACTCTTGACTCCAGGGAAACAGACTGAGGGTTGTAGAAAGGGAGGTGGGGGGTGGGGGTAACTGGGGGATGGGCATTAAGGAGGGCACATGACGTGATGAGCATTAAGTGTTATACGCAACTGATGAATCACTGAACATTAATCAAAACCTAATGATGTACTATGTGTTGGCTAACTGAATTTAAATTAAAAAAATTAAAAAGAATGGATAACAAGAAGTCAAGCCATCCAAATATGCAGATAATATAGTACACTTATAAAAACAAAAAGTCCTAAAGAAACAATGGCAAATTAATGTAAGCAATAAAATAAATCAATAATGTAGCAGGATATAAAGTTAACATACAAAAATCAATAGTTTTTATACATACAAACATACACACGTGCACACACAATCCAGCTGGAGGTCGCATTTTTAGAAAACATCTTATATGCAATAGCAACAAAAAAGATTAAATACATAGGAATAAACTTAATAGGAACATCTACATAAGGAAAATTTTAAGTGTTAATTTAAATTCCAGTTAACATACAGTGTAATATGAGTTTCAAGTGTACAATATAATGATGCAACACTTCCATACAATACCTTGTGCTCATCACAAGTGCACTCTTTATTGCCCATTATCTACTTAACCCATCCCCCCACACACCTCTCCTATGGTAACTATCAGTTTGTTCTCTAAAGTTAAGAGTCTGTTTCTTGGTTTGTTTACCTCTTTCTCTCCTTTTTTTTTT
>NW_023203215.1:0-579 GCF_002007445.2 Ailuropoda melanoleuca
GACATTGGTTTTAATGGTACAAACCAAGTTCCCTAACAAAGGGAAACAGCAGGGATGCCTGTGGCTCAGTCAGTTAAGCATCTGCCTTTGGCTCAGGTCATGATCCCAGGGTCCTGGGATCGAGTCCCTGGTCAGGGTCCCTGCTAAGTGGGGGAGTCAGCTTCCCCCTCTCCTTTGCCCCTCTCCATCCCTTCCCCACTTATGCACTGTCTCTTTAATAAAATCTTAGAAAAGAAAAGAAAGAAGGGAAACAGCAGGTAGGAAGAGGTAAACACCCTAGCCACTAGGACAATAACTTGCTGAGATCTGACCTTCCCCAAGTTTCTTTCACTTAGGTTATCATTGTTATTGATAATTGGACCACCAGAGTTAAGACCCTGCTTTTAGAACAGCAGACCAAAGGGAGGCAAAACTCCCTTTCCATGGCTCTTTGACAAACNTGGCTCTTTGACAAACCATGAAACTACCAACAGAGGGCAGAGCAAAGGCTGTGGCCAGGACATCTGCCGGGCGCCATCCGTGGTGCCTCACCTGCAACCGCCCCTCCAAGTGAGGCTATGCAGGCCACCATCGTCACTG
>NW_023203217.1:0-1255 GCF_002007445.2 Ailuropoda melanoleuca
TTCAATCAGTTTTTTGAATTTTTATTCCATTTTTGCCCCTCTACTTTCAGAGACAGCTGATGCCAGCTATCGTGAACCTTTGGGGGATCCTATGATGTCTATAGACTCACTCCTCAGCACGACTCCACATGACTTCTTCCGGGACTCCACAGCCACTTTGGAAAATGGTTTGGAAGTTTCTTATAAAGTTAAACATAAACTTATCACACTTATCAGACTTACCATAAAATCCAAAATTTCCACTTCTATCTATTCTGTTCTTCCAAGTAAACTAAAAACTTATGTTTATAGCAGCTTTATCCATTAATCATTCCAAATTGGAAGCTATCAAGAATTCCTTCAACAGGTTAATAAACAAATTATGGAGCAGCCATGAAATTCATTGGTGAAAAGGAATTATCTACTGTTTCGCATACATGAATATCTGAAATGCATTTTCTTAAGTGAAGGAAGACACATAGTAGCCCGACACTATGTAGACACAGGCTACATATTGAATAATTTAATTCATGTTAATTCTGGAAAAGGCAAAATTATAAGGATGGAAAGCTGATCAGAAGTCAGAGCTAAAGCAACAGACTACAAAAACTATATATATATCTATATATCTCTATATATGGATATATATCTATAATATAAATATAGATATATATCTATCTAAATAACTGAGATACTCCATGGCCAATTACCCTCCTAGGAACATTATGGCAACTGTTTAAAGGGTTACAACATCCTTGTGGTTTCTCTATGGCCTCCTGAGTTTTCCTCATAGCCTGCTGCAAGGTTATCTATGTTTGTAAGAAGCTGTTTGTTATATTTTATCGAGCGTCCCTAGATATTTTTAGTAGGAGAGTGTTCAAGTTATTTTGCCCGTCATTTTGCCAGAAAGAGAAATTGTGTGTGTTTGTGTGTGTGTGATCTTGGAAAATTTACTTTATATTCTGATCCACTGTTTGTTTGTTTGTTTCTTTCTTTCTTTCCTTTCTTTCTTTCTTTTTTTTTTTTTTAAGATTTTATTTATTTGACAGAGACAGCCAGCAAGAGAGGGAACACAAGCAGGGGTAGTGGGAGAGGAAGAAGCAGGCTCCCAGCAAAGCAGGGTGCCCAATGCGGGGCTCGATCCCAGAACCCCAGGATCATGCCCTAAGCCTAAGGCAGACGCTTAACAGCTGAGCCACCCGGGCGCCCCTGATCCACTGTTTCTTAATCAGTAACATAGATAATAATATGAACCACATAGAGGTGTTGTGAAGAT
>NW_023203218.1:0-2085 GCF_002007445.2 Ailuropoda melanoleuca
GCTGACCTGTGGGGGGTCCAGAGCTCCTCGCAGATCTCGCTCCCAATGCAGGTGTCCTGGGTGGCCAGCACTGCGTCTCCAAAGGGCACGGTCTCCTGCAGTCGGAGGACAGAGCACACGAGATCTCATGGTCATGCCCTGTCTGGGCTGCGTCCTGGCCTCGCTGCCGTTTTCCTCCCAGCCCCAGCGTGAAGCATCCCCAGCCCCGGCAGCCCAGCACCGGCGGGCACCTCCCTAGCCAGAGGCTGTGCTCTGCATGGCTGCAGGGCTCACTATGGCCGTGACAAACTGTCACTCTGCTCTTGAAGTTTCCTTTGGCACAAATCCCCACGGTCATCCTCGTTATTAAGAGTAAAAGGTCTCNGCCGTTCTATGCTGGCCACGGCACTGTGCACTTTACTGTGTCACTCACGCTCTCACCAGTCTGACTAGGTGGTCCCATCCCTGTGCCCAGAATGACCTGAGGCTCATTCAAGAAACCTGAGCAAAGTCGCCCAGCTCCCGAGTGGCAGGACCAGAGTTTAAGTGTGTCCGTCACCGAGAACCACATTCACAAACCACTTGTGGCAGGAGCTCCCCGGGCTGCCAGACAGGTCTGCGGGGGCCCTGCGCCCACCGTGTGCTGACTGGTCATGCGAGCGTGGGATGCTCCGACAGGCATGCTGACGCTTCTGGTATGTGCTGGTCCAACTTGGCCTCCTCCCTTAATCCCCAAGTTACAGAAGAGGCATTACTTTGTTTAGCCAAGAAATGATCCTGAGGCCTGGAACATATCCTAGAACACTCGGTCGGGCTCCTTGACATGTATGGGTGTGTGCGTGTGTGAGTTCGACACCCTTTACTGCCGACGGCAAGAGCCACAGTGTAAACCTGGCCCTTTCTTCTCTGATGCCTCCTGCCGCAGACAAAGTTGCTGTTCGCTGCGGCTGTGAGGTGAGCCCTCACCCAGGAACCCTGCCGGCCACTGTAGGACCGCAGCCCGGCAAACGTGAGCACACAGGCACGGCTGGAATCCACACACCATTGTGCTGTGCAAGGCCAGGGCTCAGAGCAACAGACTGGTAACCACACATCCAAAGCCACGCTCACCAACTGCCCCCCGGCCTGAGCTGTCCACGGGGCGCAGGTCCTGGGCTGTCCTTGCCTTGTTCCCGGACATGCCCCTGAACTTCAATCCACAGTTACCAGGGCCAGTTCATGCAACTTCCTTCAGTCAGCTACCAGGCAAACTCTTCTAGCTGCAGCCTCTGTCCCACGTCAGCCGAGCGCGTCTCCACTCGATGGATTGTAGGACATATGACGACCCCAGGAGAATGAAATGGGGAGCATCTCACTGTCAGGACTGCTGCAGACACGTCTGTTTCAGACGCAGACACAGACACAGAGTCTGTTCTGGGTCATGATGATTTCAGAATGTGCTCCCTGCTGCAGTTCGTGGTCAAATGAGCTTCCAGGTCACTTTGGAGATGACCAGACGTGGCTGAGGGTCCCTGCCCAAACCTCAGCTGTCCCTGACTGTCCGTGCAGAAGGCGCTGAGCCCCAGCTGGCCCCTGGAAGGGCCTCACTCACAAACCGAAGCCCGTGCCAGAGACCCAGCATGGCTCCCGAGCAGAGGGAACCTCCATCCAAGGGCTGGGGCGGCCAGCGTCCTCCAGGAAAAAGCAGAGGAAGCCGCCTATGGCCAAGAGGCAAATGGAGCCGGAACCCAGTGGGAATCAGGCGAGAGGGACCCCTGCTGGCTCAGGTCTGTCCTTAAGGTCCAGCCGACTCCCTGCCAACCCTCCACTGGAGAGAATCCATAAATTGTTATGAGCTGCCCGAAGTGTAGTCATTAGGGGTACAGAGAACTTGGTGTTGGGGGCTGAACTGTGTCCCATTCAGATTCCTGTGTTGGAGCCCTGACCCCTAGCACCTCAGAACCTCTTGTAACAAGAGGACATCAGGACACAGACACTGACGGAGGGACGACCCCCTGAGGACATAGGGAGAGCATGGCCGTCCACACACGAGGACAGGGGCCTCAGGAGGACTCGCCCTGCTCGCACCTGCATCTTGGACGTCGGCCTCTGGGACCAAGAGCTAAG
>NW_023203219.1:0-1303 GCF_002007445.2 Ailuropoda melanoleuca
TCATCACTCCTGAAGGACTTCCTAGCTCTGCATTGTATTTACGAGAGAGGGAGAGAAGGGGGATAGTAACTATGAGGCAGAGCTAACAGATGACCCTTCCAGTCTCTACAGTACAGAGATGTCCATAGAGGGGGGAGTAACGGTGAATGACGTTTGCTAGATTTTGTCCTACCATATAGTCCAGTGTTTCTCAGCCTTGGCAACTTTAAGATACATGGACTTCAACTCCCAGAGTTCCCCAGCCAGCACTAGATGGTAATGAATTAGCTTTCTCCATCTTGGAATTTGATGATTCCATCAGTGCTATCTACTGGATTTAAGCCTCTAATAACCACCTTTTGCTTCTAAACCCTTGAACATTTTACATAATACTTAGGATTCCCTGTGTAAATTACAGAACAAAGTTTTTTAAGTATGATCAGACTGAAACGTACAAATTAGGACACTCACTTTGGCAACGACAATGTTTTCAAAAGGGGACACACCCCTAAGATGTTGAAATCCTCTCTACTTTTGGAAGCTATTTCGCTTTGTGAAAGAAACGACGGGCAACATTTTCATTCTTGTTCGGGATTTTATACATTTCATCCTTAGGAATTTAAGTGCCAGATTAACAGCAAAAAGTTGATAGTCTTGCTGTATGAGACTCAAAACTGAAGTCAGATTAACTCAGTATGACGGATTAGAAAGAAATCATAATCCTACAAAGCAAAATCAGGAGGACTAGTTATTTCATAAGGTTGGAAGAGGCTATTTACACTATCAAGTCCAACCCCCTGCTCTGTGCAGGAATCCAATTTTGTTGAATAATCAGTTCCCCAAAAGAAACTTGTGACAGGGTGTTTCACTTTGCTTCCTATATTGCTTCCACANAACATTTTACATAATACTTAGGATTCCCTGTGTAAATTACAGAACAAAGTTTTTTAAGTATGATCAGACTGAAACGTACAAATTAGGACACTCACTTTGGCAACGACAATGTTTTCAAAAGGGGACACACCCCTAAGATGTTGAAATCCTCTCTACTTTTGGAAGCTATTTCGCTTTGTGAAAGAAACGACGGGCAACATTTTCATTCTTGTTCGGGATTTTATACATTTCATCCTTAGGAATTTAAGTGCCAGATTAACAGCAAAAAGTTGATAGTCTTGCTGTATGAGACTCAAAACTGAAGTCAGATTAACTCAGTATGACGGATTAGAAAGAAATCATAATCCTACAAAGCAAAATCAGGAGGACTAGTTATTTCATAAGGTTGGAAGAGGCTATTTACACTATCAAGTCCAACCCCCTGCTCTGT
>NW_023203220.1:0-711 GCF_002007445.2 Ailuropoda melanoleuca
TGGTTGGGGTGGTGACTTTAGAGCCACACCGGACTCACGTCCACCCTGTGCTGGCTGTGACCTTGAGCAAGTTCCCTGGCCTCTCCACTCCACACCTGTCTTCCTCATCTGTATAATGGGCATGACGAGAGCACCTTCCCCGTGGAGTCGTTGTGAAGATTAAAAAGGTGCACACAGAGGCCCTCAGAGCGGTGGCTCCTAGCTGACAAGCTCTCAGAGCCGCCATTGTTGTCGATCATGATGATGATAATGATGGCATTTTGGCCCTGGTAATCATCTTCCAGGGCCACATGCCAAAAAGGCCAACAGGAGGGACGTTTCAAAGTGCCCACATTCCTCCCCCAGGCGGCTTACAGATACAGCAGAAGGTTCNTCTCCTCCAGAGATGGATTAGAGACACGCCTGGGTCCTCCACAATTCCCCACACTCCCGTATCCCAGAACCAAGTGAGCATCCTCCCCGTGACTGCCTGGGTCTGGGGAGATCTGGCCAAGCCTCCCAGCCCTCATGGAGATCTGCTCTCCGTAGTCTCGTATTGTCCAGGCGTGAAAGTTGGAAATGGTTTAGACGGTCATATGTGTCCGTAAGTGTTGTGGAGTCACTGGAGTGTAGTTTGTGCACGGGGAGAATTCCTCCTCTGCATACAGTGTGACTAAGCAAGGATGGCTTGTTTCCACATATTTGATGGTGCATCTTTAGGGATACTCATCG
>NW_023203221.1:0-834 GCF_002007445.2 Ailuropoda melanoleuca
CCTGAGCTGAAGGCAGGTCCTTAATGACAGCCACCCAGGCGCCCCCAGACTGCTCTCCTTAGTGTTGTGATAAGCACTGGGTGTTATACGCAACTAACAAATTGTTGAACACTACATCAAAAACTAATGATGTACTATACCGTGGCTAACTGAACATAAAAAAAAAAAATAAAGTCTGATGAAGCCTAAAAAGTAAATAAATAATAAATAAATAAATAAATAATAAAATAAAATACAGACTGATATAGAAGTTTCTTTGCCAAAATTGATTTGTAAAAGAATGAAGTTTCCCAAATACGTAACTTTTTGCATATGTTAAATTCCATGGGAACCATTGTTAAGAAAGAAGTGATGCTATATCTTTAGGGTGTATTTGAATAAAATTCCTNTTTAGGGTGTATTTGAATAAAATTCCTTAAATATGATATAGTCCTGGTATAATGTCATCAGTCATAATTTTAAAATCTATGTCACAGAAATAACTGAATTCCTTTATCAGTTGCATCAGAATGAACTCTCATCAGATCTTCAACCATAGCCGTTTTTAAATCTTTTGTCATTGGCGGACAGTTATTGTTTTTAGTCTGATGCTTTGGCAAAAAAAAAAAAAAAAAGACTTTCTGCAAATGTGCTTCTTCTTCAGGGAGATTCTTTGGAAAGAATTTGACGGGGGAGGGACAATAATGAGTCTTTCAAGCGCTTCTCCAAGGCTACGTGCATAGCTTCTCAGTATGTCATAAGGTGGTAGCCCGAGATCTGTCCCTACACTTTTATAGAGGAAAGGGGTATCCGGAAAGAGTGTTACAGACAAAAAGTCAAGTTGAGTAAACTGAG
>NW_023203222.1:0-1023 GCF_002007445.2 Ailuropoda melanoleuca
GCTCCCTGCTCTGCTGGGAGCTGCTTCTTCCTCTCCCACTCCCCCTGCTTGTGTTCCCTCTCTTGCTGGCTATCTCTCTCTGTGTCAAAAAAATAAATAAAATCTTTAGAAAGAAAGAAAGAAAGAAAGAAAGAAAGAAAGAAAGGAAAGAAACGTGTAATTAAGAAATGTTGCTGGACAAAGTCTCAGTTGGGAAATAACAAGTGGAAATAGGAATTCTCCCATGGCTGCAGTGGTCCCGCTTGAAATCTATGCTCTCCATACTGAGGCTGCCTGAGAAGGTGGGTCTTCCCTAGTGTGGGCCTCTGGTGAGACGCTCCTGTATAATTGGGCTCAGGATCTCCAACCAGGGGTCACTTGATGATCTAGGATCCAAAGGTCACTCTCTGTAGTTTCTGGACCTTCCAGAGCTATTGCCTTGACCTCCATCCAAGTCACTCCATGACATGCCACTCCCAACCTCAGTAGCCTGGGGATGTGAATGGCCACATCTGGCTCTGGGGGGTGCCATCCTGGTTTTACTCCAGTGACGATGTGGAAGGCCTCAGTGTCCAAAGAACAAGTTTTGAGCACATGGCCATCTTCTGGCGGGCCTTTGAACCCAGCCCTTCCTGACAGTTTTTAAACCAGGGTAATTCATGACATGCCTAGCCCAAAATCCACCTGTCCACCTCTGCAGGGACATACCGTGGGTGTGCTTGATAGATGATACAGCGAGAGGGCTGGGNCACCTGATGCATTTATGAACAGAGCAAAACATCATCGTGCAAAATATGGAAAGCTGAGTGAGGACGAGCTGTGCTTTACTTCTTATATTTAATCGTAGACTGTGTCACTTCAATTTTTTCAAACAAACATCTTTTCTTTCTGGGGAATCGGACATACATTTGAAAATACCAAATCGGTGGAGCAGGCAACTCTTGATCTCAGGGTCATGCGTTCGAGCCCCACATTGGGTATAGAAATAACTTAAAAATAAAATCTTAAAAAAAAAAAAAGACTAGCAGGAAGGAGTATTGTTAC
>NW_023203224.1:0-955 GCF_002007445.2 Ailuropoda melanoleuca
CCACGAAACCAGCCCTACAGGCGATATTAAGGGGGGTTCTATAAAGGTAAAAAGGCCCCAAGAGTGATACAAAGCGGAAAGTCACAACTGATACAAACAAAGACATTACTGGCAACATGGCATCATTAAAATCATATCTCTCAGTATGCAGTCTCAACGTGAACGGCTTGAATACTCCCATAAAACGCCACAGGGTTGCAGATTGGATAAAANACAGGGTTGCAGATTGGATAAAAAGACATGACCCATCCATTTGCTGTCTACAAGAGACTCATTTTGAACCCAAAGATGCATTCAGACTTAGAGTAAGGGGATGGAGTACCATCTTCCACGCAAATGGACCTCAAAAGAAAGCTGGAGTAGCAATTCTCATATCAGATAGACTGGATTTTAAACTAGAGGCCATAGAGAGAGATACAGAAGGGCACATTATTATACTATATTATAGTATTCAACCAGTGGATATGACAATTATAAATATATATGCCCCCAACAGGGGAGCAGCAAGATACACAAGCCAACTCTTAACCAAAATAAAGAGACATATAGATAAGAACACAGTAATAGTAGGGGACCTCAACACCCCACTATCAGAAATAGACAGAACACCCTGGCAAAAACTAAGCAAAGAATCAAAGGCTTTGAATGCCATACTCGACGAGTTGGACCTCATAGATATATATAGAACACTACACCCCAGAACCAAAGAATACTCATTCTATTCAAATGCCCATGGAACATTCTCAAGAATAGATCATGCTCTGGGACACAAAACAGGTCTCAGCCAATACCAAAAGATTGAAATTATCCCCTGCATATTCTCAGACCACAACGCTCTGAAATTGGAACTCAACCACAANCGATACCAAATGATTGAAATTATACCCTGCATATTCTCAGACCACAATGCTCTGAAATTGGAACTCAACCACAAGGAAAAACCTGGAAGAAACTC
>NW_023203225.1:0-895 GCF_002007445.2 Ailuropoda melanoleuca
GACTTCAGCTCAGGTCATGATGTCTGGATCCTGGGGTCAAGCCCTGCATCGGGCTGGGCTGCCTGCTCAGCGGGGAGTCTGCTTCTCTCTCACTCCTCTGCCCCTCCCCACAGCTCATTCTCTCTCTCTCTCTCTCTCTCTCAATAAAAAATTTTAAAAAATTTCACCACAGAGCTTAGAAATATAAAAATTATTTTAAAACACTGAAAATGGGGGCTCCTGGGTGGCTCAGTTGTTACGCATCTGCCTTCAGCTCAGGTCATGATCCCAGCATCCTGGGATCGAGCCCCACACCGGGCTCCCTGCTCAGCGGGAAGCCTGCTTCTCCCTCTCCCACTCCCCCTGCTTGTGTTCCCTCTCTCGCTGTGTCTCTCTCTCTGTCAAACAAATAAATAAAATCTTAAAAAAATAAAATACTGAAAATGTATTTTTAAAAAATTAAAATCGTCACCTGCTTCTATAACATAAGACATATCCAAACTTTACATTTTGTAGGAAAATGGAGCCTTCAAAGTTACTTCTACGTACCAGGATTTTCTGACTTTCACAGACATGTAGCTCCTTTACACACAGGGTATCAACATAACTAGAACTGTCCCAATGATTAAATTTCAAGTAGCAATTCAAAGAAAGTTCATAGACCATACTACTTAAATCTTACAGGTCCAATTGTTCCTCTCTTCTGAAGTCTACTGAATTCAGGCAAGCAGGTGAGAGCCATGCATTATAGTATATAAACATTATGAGAAATGCTAAAATATATGCAGATCCATACTATGTTTGAGTTAAAATTATGGCTGTTAAAATGCTTACTCCTGCTTGCAACTCTCCTAAAGCCTCCATGAAGAAACTCACTCCTCTTAAATTCCACTGTTACTTGAACCTCATATGGCAT
>NW_023203226.1:0-1920 GCF_002007445.2 Ailuropoda melanoleuca
GACTCCGTGAAGGGCCGATTCACCATCTCCAGGGACAACAGCAAGAACACGCTGTACCTGCAGATGAACAGTCTGAGAGCCGATGACACGGCCGTGTATTACTGTGCAAAGGACACATGAGGGGACATCAGTGTGAGCCCAGACACAAACCTCACTGTAGAAGGGGATCTGGACCAGCAGGGGGTGCACACTAGTCACCAATTCNTCCCCAGGAGCAGCTGCAGATGGAGGTTGTGGGCAGGTTTCCTGCCAGGGTCTGGGGCTTCCTCTCCATAGAGCAGTTGCCCCCAGGGACCCTCTCTGCACACATGATCCTGTGCTTACCTCTTCACTTTCTGATTTAGAAAATTTTTCTAATGGGAAAGCAGATATAGTAAAAACCACAAAACACAGACTCACTCACATTGCTTAGTCCTGTCCCTAAATACCGATGAATTACAAATATCCTGATGCTCATCAGCTGAACCTTCACAGGAATCCCAGCTGCACTCAGTGTGCATCACAGGACCTCCCAGCTCAACGTGCAAACTTGCTAAAGCAGAATTAATTGGATGATGGACATGAGGCCACAAAGGATTGACAATCCAAAGCAAGAGAAGAGAGAGTCTTGGTGGGGGTCAGTGTCTTAATCCATGCTCACAGCATCAATGTCAGTGACACCATGGGAAAGCAGTGGAACCCCTTCCCGTTGTTGTATGGATGCGGAGTCTGAAAATCACACACATGCACACACACTCGCTCACAGAGGAGTGTAAAACCTGTCTCACCTGCACCTAACTTCTCTGCAGCGAAGGTGGTCCTAAGACAGAAATACACAGCATACAGGGAGACCACAAGAAGCAAGAAAAATCTGAAATATAACACCTAACCTTACACCAGAAGGAGCTAGAGAAAGTGCAAGGACTTAAGCCTAAACACAGTGAAGGAAGGAAGGTAGTAACGATTGGAAGAGAAATAAATGATATAAAAAACTTTAAAAATGGGGCACCTGGGTCTCTCAGTCATTTAGCATCTGCTTCTGCTCAGCTCATGATCCCAGGATCCCGGGATCCAGCTCCACATCGGGCTCCCTGCATGGTGGAAAGCCTGCTACTCCCTCTCCCACTCCCCTTGTTGTGTTCCCTCTCTCACTGTCCCTGTCAAATAAATATATGAAACCTTAAAAAAAGAACTATAAAACAATAGTGCAGATAAAAAAAACCGAGATATGTTTCTTTGGGGAAAAAAAACAATAAAATTGAGAAACCTGTGCCTAATTTTATTAAAAAATAGAAATAACCCAAAAAAGTCATATCAGAAATTTATCTATTTCTCCGGGAAACAAACAGGTTTTCAGAGGCGAGGGGTTGGGGAAACGGGGTAACTCGGTTATGTGTATCAAGGAGGGCACATGTTCTGATGAACACTGATATTATACACAATTAATGAATCATTGAACACTATATCAAAAACTAATGCTGTACCATAGGTGGTTAACTGAACATAGTTTTTAAAAAAGGATTTTCAGGAGGTAACGTTGTGAGAAAAACAAATAAAGCTAGAGTTCTAGGAGGACCTTTCCCCCATTCAGATCTTGAAATTATACTACAAATTGTGTGTTCAACACAAAGTTGGTGGGTGGTGTGATGAAAGGGGGGATGGGGTTAGTGGGTGATGGGCATTAAGAGGGCACTTGATGGCATGAGCACCGGGTGTTATATGCGACTGATGAATCACTAAGTACTACCTCTGAAACTAATNACTACCTCTGAATCTAATAGGACACTATGTGTAAACTAAATTTCTTTTTTTACAATAATATTTATTATCTTATGTTAACTAAATTGAATTTAAATAAAAATTTTGGTGGTGGGTACTAAGGAGGACACATATTGCATGGTACACTGGGTGATATACACAAACAATGAATCATGGGACATT
>NW_023203227.1:0-769 GCF_002007445.2 Ailuropoda melanoleuca
ATCACGCCCTGAGCCGAAGGCAGACGCTTAACCGCTGTGCCACCCAGGCGCCCCTATTTTTATTTTTTAAAGATGTTTATGTATTTATTTGACAGAGACAGCCAGCGAGAGAGGGAACACCAGCAGGGGGAGCGGGAGAGGAAGAAGCAGGCTTCCAGCGGAAGAGCCTGATATGGGGCTCGATCCCAGGACTCCGGGATCACGCCCCGAGCCGAAGGCAGATGCTTAACAACTGCACCACCCAGGTGCCCCAGGAAGCATCTTCTTTAAGAATCGTGACTAGCTCACCTTTTGTGCTCAAACATTAATGGCTCTGAGATACGCTCATGAGGATATGCCCATTATCTGTTCCTTTGAAATTATATTTATTACTTTTTTAAAAAAGGTTTATTTCTTTATTTTAGATATGGAGAGAGTGTGCGTGAGCAGGGGGAGGGGCAGAGGCAGAGGCAGAGGGAGANCGGGAGAGATTCTTCAAGCCGACTGCCCGCTGAGCACAGAGCCCGATGTGGGGCTCGATCCCACGACCCTGAGATCATGCCTGAGCCAAAATCAATAGTCAGACGCTCAGCCAACTGAACCACCCAGGCGCTCCTTATATTTATTACTTTTATATTTATCAGTTTTATCTCCTCAATTAGACTATCACCTGTTTGAGAGTAGAAAAAGTATCTTCTGGGATCATAAAAAGAGCACACCCTGGGTGGCACAGCGGTTAAAGCGTCTGCCTTCGGCTCAGGGCGTGATCCCGGCGTTCTGGGATCGAGCC
>NW_023203229.1:0-898 GCF_002007445.2 Ailuropoda melanoleuca
GAGCTAGTAAATAAAAATATATTAGCTGGTGGTTGTAAGTGTCACAAAGAAAAATAAACCAGAATAAGGAGGAGATGGTGAGAAACAGAAAAGATAACTATTTTGGGGTAAGTACTCTAAAGAGGAGATATTTGAATAGAGACCTGAAAAGCAAAGGAATGAGCCAGGCAGACATCTGGAAAGTAAGATGTCCTGAAGAAGAGACAACAAGTACAGAGCTCTTGTAAGAGCCTGTGTTACATTTGGTAAGACTGTCTTGTAAAATTCCTAAAATACTTCTTCTGGTCTTCCTTTTATTTTTTTATTTTTTATTTTTTTTAAAGATTTTATTTATTTATTCGACAGAGATAGAGACAGCCAGAGAGAGAGGGAACACAAGCAGGGGGAGNGAGAGAGAGGGAACACAAGCAGGGGGAGAGGGAGAGGAAGAAGCAGGCTCATAGCAGAGGAGCCTGATGTGGGGCTCGATCCCGTAACGCCGGGATCACACCCTGAGCCGAAGGCAGACGCTTAACCGCTGTGCCACCCAGGTGCCCCTCTGGTCTTCCTTTTAATTAATGAAGAATTGACTGTTGGAGTGGGGTTGCATTTTTCATCTTAGATAAAGATGTTAATTCCCTCTTAGCTTTTAGTTATACCATATTCTCATTGTTCATTTTTTTTTTTCAGTAATGTTATAACAGTTGTTACTGTGTAATGGAAGTTAAGTAAAATTTTGGTAGCTAATATCTATTCAACCCTTACTATACATTTCTAGGAGAGAGTGGTTAATTTTACATACAAAGCTTAATTTCCCCAAAAGAAATATCCCCTATTCATTTTGTGGGGGAAAAGATCTTTAGCTTCATTTTTAAGGCAAAGAAAGGCTCAAAAAAGATAAAAACTTTTCCCAATTTTG
>NW_023203230.1:0-820 GCF_002007445.2 Ailuropoda melanoleuca
GCCGGAGGACTGCAGGCTCCCGGGGCGAGGGGGCGCTCCTGTATAGGTCTCCGCACCAACTGCCCAACACTGACTCCAAGGCAGCTCTCCCCCCTACAGAGGTTTGAAGATTGATACTTAATTCTGTCCTTTCATCCAGGATGGGGGATGATTTAACATTGTATTAGGAAAAAAGAGGAGATGGTGTAAGAATATTGTACTTGGTGTCCCTACTGCATAGTCCTCAACCCAACAGCTAGAAAGATTTTTCGTTACTGCTACAAATCCAGGGAATGTGAAATAGTCCCTGTGTGGGTCCCTGAACCAAATGACACCACTGTGAACAGTACCTGGGACGCCTGTATTTTTATTACCTGCCCCCCCCCACCTCAGGCCCCAGCCTAACACACACACTATACTGCACCACATCAGGTTCGGGGGGCCATGATGATGCTTGCATCCCTGNGATGCTTGCATCCCTGAGGATGATGTCAGCTCACACACTAGGGTCCGTATGAACGTGTGGGTGATTTCTGGCTGTCGGTATGCACTTATCCCAGTAAATAGCAATCTGACTCTTGGCAAATGCAGTAGGAATCATTACACTTCTCAACATAGAGGGACCCTCCTCACTAGAACCCGGCCTCTTTCTAGACCTGGATCCCAGCTCTGAGAAGTGGCTCAGGTCTGGAACCTGGGCAAAGGATCCAGACTTTCTGTCGGGTGGCTGCTTACAGCCTCTGGGTTGGCTGTCCAGCTATTTTGCCTCCAGGATCACTGTGTTCTGTGAGCCAAAGGGATGGAGAGGTTTCTGTGGGGCAGGCCCTGGCTGGCATTCCAG
>NW_023203231.1:0-1450 GCF_002007445.2 Ailuropoda melanoleuca
GTATTTTCCATAGGAAACATAACCTGCAGGGTTATGCAAGCAATATTTCTTTGTTTCTGAAAATTTTTAAATTATGTGTTTTAAAAAATGAATTCAAATAGTTCACTCTTGATCAGTTGCCTTACCCAGGAGTGAGCCGGTGGCCATTCTACTGTGCAGAAATGAATTTGCACCTCAGTGAGGATTCACACCTGGTTAGCTGGTTGGGCCAGGTTAAATGGATTTTGCCCCAGGGAAGAAAAGAGAGTTATCACCTTGTTGAATCTGTTTCCACTGTTGAATCTGAATCTAAATCAGGGAACTACTCAGAAACAACTGGAAATGTCCAGAAAATAACCTAGTTAGGTCCTTTTGCCATATATGTTTACACTGGAATTTAAAATGAGCATCCATATATTCAGTTGTATTTAATATAGTACAATTAATTAAAACCATATTTATAGATGAGTTTTTCTTTCCTTTCTCTATCCCCATAATGTTAACTTAAGGCGTTAACAATGATATTCCTTTTTGTTTTAAAGATTTTTATTTATTTATCTGAGAGAGAGCGAGCATGAAGGGGGGAGTGTCAGAGGGAGAAGCAGACTCAATGTGGGACTCGATGATTCTGGTATTCCAGGATCATGACCTGAGCCTAAGGCAGTCACTTAACAAACTGAGCCACCCAGGTGCCCAACAGTGATATTCCCAATAGGGAAGAGCTTATACATATAGTTAATTTATAAAGTCCCAGACAAGAATTCTCTATTTTTCTTATATCACAAAAAATAAATAAACAAAATCCAGGCAAGGAGATACTTTATTTGAAAAGATTATTGCAAAAAGGGGAGTGAGGCTATCCAATCTGACCTAGAGATTGACAATTGTCTCAAAGGTCAGGCAGGAAAGGATTCTTCTTTTATAGAGAACAGTAAACAAAGCTAGAGAGAACCAGGCTCCGGCAAAAGATCAGACGTCTTTTGTGTCTGCCTATTCTAGGGAGGGGTTATGAAAGAAGGGTTGTTCTACCTTCCTGCTTGCTCAGACTGGGTGTGAGCCAATGTTCAGGGGCCTGGAAGAAGAAAAGTCTGACTCAAGTTTGGTCAAATCATATTAGTGGACAGTTTAGTGAGGACAAACAGTTCAGTTAACAATTTATGGGGCAAAGAATGGGAATCTGAAGGCCCTGTGTCTGGCCTTGTCATAAGTAAATAAGGTAAGGGCCCGAGGCATCCATTAGTCTTATATAAACCACAGAGAAAATGGTGGTTCTTTGCAGCAAGCCATTTTCCAGAACACAAAAGGGTGGGGGAATTTAACAGGCATTGTATTCTAGGAGATCAGGGCTCATGTGAAGTTTAACACCCTCACTCCCAGTGTTCCATGCTTCCCAATCATAGTCCCTTCTCCAATTATAGTATGTAATCTATACACTATAGATAATATAATTTAGAATATAATCTCTATATTA
>NW_023203234.1:0-1329 GCF_002007445.2 Ailuropoda melanoleuca
GCCCAAGAATTTATATTTTTTGGAAGTTCCCCAAACGCTTCTAGTGATCTCCCCAGTTTGGCAGGTACTAGTCTAAGGACAAGTTGGTTGCAAAAATAAAGTAGTCAAAAATGAAAATGTTTTGTCTAACACTTTTGCAGCCCTTTCACAAACGGGCCGTATTTTTACCCTTCTTGGTTGCATTGTTGTATTAAGGTGGACTGAGCTGCAGTATAACAAATGTCCCCACTTTTTCAGTTGCTTGACATCATGGGGTGTATTTCTTGCTCGCTGAGGAGTCCTAGGTGGGCATTCCTGGCGAGTGGGCATCTGTCCTCCCTCCAGAGGGTCAGGGGTCTTTCATTCTTATGGCCCCACCATCCTCCAGGGTCTTAGGAGAGGGGAAATGCAGAGTCTGAAGGGAGTATCCCTGCTCCTTCAAAGCCCTGGCCTGGAAATGGCTTGTAGCACATCCTGCCACATCCCATTGGCCAGCGCCTCATCACATGGCCACACCTAACTGCAAGGGAGGCTGGGAAATGGAGTCCAGCTGTGGGCTCCAGGACCCAAGCTGGTGGCTTTTTGATGAAGAGTTTATAGCCCCAGACACAAATAGTTCTCAGATTTTTAAGCAGCTTTGACAAGGCTGTCTGCAGAATACAAGTTAAAATTTCCAACAAAGACAAAAGAGCGGCTGGTTTTGCCATTGTGGTTGGGTACATCTAAGACATGCATTAAGATGTAAAATCAGTGGGACTACTGGCTGGCTCAGTCAGAAGAGCATGTGACTCTTGATCTCAGGGTTGTGAGTTCGAGCCCCATGCTGGGCATTGAGCTTACTTTAAAAAATGTCATGTATGCTTATAATTTTGGAATGTAAAGAGATAGGAGGAAACAGAACCCTACTACCCTTCAGAGTAGCTTTCTAGTAGTCATTGGTACTTTCCATACACACACACACACACACACACACACACACACAAACATGAACAAATAGGACCTACTGGTCGCCCAGCATGACTAATTATAACTGCAAAGTCTTTGCCTGAAAGTGAATTTTTGAAAAGAGAGTAAATCCATTGGACAATACAGCAAACAGTTGTTAAAGTCGTCCTAGTGTGCACAGGAGTCATAGTGCATGAAGAACCAGCTGGAAATGTTCATTTGGGATTGATTTGCTTTTAAACAATTTTCTTTGAGCTGAGTCAAGATTAATAGCTTTGAGCTCATGCTGCCATATCGACACAATGCACAACATCGACTAAAAATTCAGTAGAAGTGTTCGTTCATTCTATACCGACCTTTTGGGATTTTTTGCAAAAAATGGCTTCACACTAGATATGTTCCGCC
>NW_023203235.1:0-516 GCF_002007445.2 Ailuropoda melanoleuca
TTTCACCCATCCCCTCACCCACCTCCCATCTGGCAACCATCAGTTTGTTCTCTACAGTTAAGCATCTGGGGTTTTTTTTTTTGTCTCTTTTTCCATTGTTCATTTGCTTTGTTTCTTAAATTCCTTATATGAGTGAAATCATATGGNTCCTTATATGAGTGAAATCATATGGTATTTGTCTTTCTCTAACTTATGTCACTTAGAATTATACATTCTAGCTCCCTCCATGTTGTTACAAATGGAAAGATTTCATTTATTTCTATGGCTGAGTAATACACACACACACGCACACCACTTCTTTATCCATTCATCTATTGATGGCCATTTGGGCTGTTTCCATAATTTGGCTATTGTACCTATGTTTCAATGAACACAGAGGTACATGCATCTTTTCATATTAGTATTTTTGTATTTTTTGAGTAAATTCCTAATACTGGAATTTCTGGATCATATGGTAGTTCTATTTTTCCATTTTTTTGAGGAACCTCCATACCGTTTTTCATAGTAGCTGCACCA
>NW_023203236.1:0-1630 GCF_002007445.2 Ailuropoda melanoleuca
CTGACAAAGCAAAGATACAGCCGAGCCAGAATGTGAACCCAGAAAATGGGATCCAGACCTCTTGCTCTTAAGCTCTTCATTCCACCTTCATAATCTGCATTCAGCTAATACACGCACGCACATGCATGCACACTCATGCACATGCACACACAGCCACATGCACAAGAACGCATGCACGCACGCACAAACACATTTTCTTGTACAGAATAAGGCCATACTATAACATTATTTCATAAGACTTCCCTTTTCAAATAATGGTATGCTCGGAACATCTTTCCTTGTCTTTAAATTTTTCTTAAAAGTAGCGTGGTACACTGGATGAGAGCCTGATTTTTGGGCGCAAGCCAACTGGGATTGGATCCCAGTTTCACCAGAGTCTAACCAGGGTGGCTAGGCTCTCAACACTTGAGTTTTCTTATGTGTAAAATAGAGATAATATTAGTTTCTGATTACTGGGTTGTTGGGAAGTTCACCCTGACACCGTTAAAAATGACTTCATAATAATCATAATGGCTAATATTTATTAAGTAGCTGCCAGGTACCTTCAAAAGCACTTCACCATGTCAATCTTTGTTATTTTTCCGTAAAGCCGTTTTAAATGGTGTCAGTGTTCTGTTCTGTGGAGAGCACACTCGTTCTAGTTTATGCTTCCACAGCTGATGTCTGTGGTAAAACCTGAGGGCCCCCCCGTACGCTTGGGATGCACTCGATTCCAGAGCCTCACGGCTCCATGGAAGTTGCCAGCGATTTCCCTTAGCTCCAGGAGGAGAGGGAGACAAACCATAAGAGACTCTTGAGTACAGGGAAGAAACAGGCTTGCTGGTGGGGAGGTGGGGGGGATGGGGTAACCTGGTGATGGGCATTAAGGAGGGCCCTTGTACTGAGCACTGGGTGTTCTATGCAACTGATGAATCTCTGACCTCTACCTCTGAAACTAATAATACACTCTATGTTAATTAACGGATTTAAATAAAATAAAATCAAAAACAAAAAACACCCAAAGTGGCAACTGCACAAATGTCCGTGGATCAGCAGCGGGCTAAAGGTGCCTGCCGGGCACGAGCCACATGGGGCGTCAGGCTTCCTTCTCCAGGCTGGCGCCCGGGCCTGTGCCCACCTGCTGCCAAGGACCAGATCTGCAGGGTCATCCGCACTGGCCAAGGGGCTGGCCTGGTGAACTTCCTGTCTGAAAGCTGACAGCTCACACGAATGCAATTCCCACCCTTTTGGTAAAGAAAGTGCAGAAATGGCACGTCTGACAGGATCTGATCCACACCTGTGTTTTTCTCTTCTGTAACGTCTGGGGTAAAGGTCTAGGGGGAAAAGAGATGCAAAGGATTGATCGATGCTTAGCCAGCTTTGGTGGTTGGAAGGCAGGAGGGCAGAGAGCCTTGCAAGGGAGAAGGCGGAGTTCGCAGGGGGGTGTACAGGAGAACCAGCCTCTGGGCTTCTCCCTTCCTGTCACACCACTGCCACACTCACCACACTTCTGACCCCAGCTATGGGGCTTTGTCCCTGCACCAAGCAATTCACAGCTGGGGGTCCTATGATTCAGTGGAATTCGGACACTGTGGGGTCCTGCAGACTCACAGGTCAAGGGCTTCGCCCCCCAAACTGCCTCCACCTCAGA
>NW_023203237.1:0-8109 GCF_002007445.2 Ailuropoda melanoleuca
AGAAGAAGGTAACTTAATGGAGGATAGTATTTTTTTTTTAGATTTTATTTATTTATTTGACAGAGAGAGACACAGCTGGTGAAAGAGGGAACACAAGCAGGGGGAGTGGGAGAGGAAGAAGCAGGCTGCCAGTGGAGGAGCCTGATGTGGGACTTGATCCCAGAACTCTGGGATCACGCCCTGAGCCAAAGGCAGACGCTTAAAGACTGAGCCACCCAGGCAGCCCAAGGAGGATAGTATTTTGGCATTTTTATTTGCCTTTTCTCCATGCCTAACCCCAGCATGCTAGTAGTCCTGAAGACAGTTGCCAACATTTCCAGTGTAGGACCCTGGTCCCTGGTTCCAGAGGAAGAGAGCAGACCTATTCTCAAAGAATTGTATTTGTGTGTTTGTATATGTCCGGGGCTTCGTGAAAGGTTGATGCAAGAGACTTGACTTCTTGCACCTAATTCAGAACTCACTCAAGGCAGAGAAGAGCAGACATTTCTTGAAACCTTGTAAAACAAATGAATAACTCACAGCTGCATGTTTCAGAAGGTTACAACTGAGGCAAACAATAAAGTGCTGAAAGCCTGGGAGCAAAACCTGAAAGGAGAGTTTCTTTGGGAAATTATGACATCCAAAAGTGCCCATGTATACTGGGCAATATAGAAAGTCATATGTATGCACAGGGCAGGATGCATACTCTAAAAGTCCTGAGAAGTCTCCAAGTTTTCACTTCTGTAAGATCTCTAGTCTCAGTGCAAGTAGAAAGTGTAGGCTAAGGCAAAGTTGTAAAAAGGCTGCCCCCCCAACAATCTCTGATATTCAAAAATATTTCTGTGTAATACTAGTGAAAGGCCACACAAAGAAATGGACCACACCTGGGAAAAGATACAGATTTCATAAAACGTAGTTTAGAAAAGTAACACACAAGGGGAGCCTAAGTGGCTCAGTCGGTTAAGTGTCTGCCTCTGCCTTTAGCTCAGGTCATGGTTTTGGGGTCCTGGGATCGAGCCCTGTGTCAGGCTCCGTGCTCAGTGGGGTGTCTGCTTCTTCCTCTCCCTCTTCCCCTCCTCACCACCCCACTTGTGTTCTCTCTCTCTCTCTCAAATAGAGAGCCTACAATAATCAACAGATTAAAACAGATTTCCAGAATTATCACATGGTAATATTCAAAATGTCTGGTTTTCAGCATGAAACTATGAAGTCTGCAAAGAAACAAGAAAACATGACCTATTCACAGTAGAAATCAACAGAAACTTTCCCTCAGGAAACAGATATTGAACTTACTAGACAAAGACTTTATGTTGCTTGTGTTGAGTGTGTTCAAAGAGCTAAAGGAAGCCATGAGAAAAGAGCTAAAGGAAATGAAAATAACTTCTAATCAAATAGAGAAAATCAATGAAGAGATGGAAATTATAAAAGGTAACCAAACAGAAATTTTGGAACTGATGAGTATTATAGCTGAAATGAAAAGCTTACTAGAGGGTTCAAATTGAAGATCTGAGCAGGACAGAATAAAGAATGAATGAACTTGAAGGCAGGCCAGTTGAAATTATCCAGTCTGAGATCAGATAGGGGAAAAAAATGAAGAAAAATGACAGAGTCTAAGAGAATTCTGGGACAGTGTGAAGCATATCAACACACACATAATGGGAGTCCCCCCAAAAAGAGGAGAAAATCAAAGGGCCAGAAAGAACATTTGAAGAAATAGTGACCAAAAACTTGACAAGTTTGAAAAAACACATGGAACTCCACGTTTGAAAATCTCAGTAACTTCCAAGAGGATAAGACTGAATCACATTATAATCAAACTGTCAAAGTCACAGGTAAAGAGAGAATCTTGAAAACAGCAAGAAAGAAGTGACTCACCACCATCAAGTGAAACTTCAATAAGATTAAGAACAGATTCTCATGAGAAACCATGGTAGCCAGAAAGGTGATTCTTTTAAAGTACTGAAAGGAAAACAAAAAGAAAAATAAAACTGTTAACCAAGAATCTTATATCATGCAGATTTATTCTTTAGAAACAAAGGAGAACAAGAAAATCCTAGTTAAACAAAAGAGTAATTTGACACTCATAGGTCTGTCCTAGCAGAAATGCTGAAGGGAATCCTTCAGGCTAAGATGAAAAATCAGACAATAACTCAAAGACATTCAAAGAAATGAAGAACTCCAATAAAGGTACCGCGTAGGTAAATATAAAACACAGTATTGTTGTATCTTTGGTTCATTACTTCTCTTTTAGTTTCCAATATGATTTAAAAGACAAGTGCATAAGGCAATAATTATAAATTTATGCTAATAAGTACACAGTGTATAAAGATGTAAATTATGACAATAACAACATAAAAAAGGGGATGAAGCCGGATGGAAGCATATGATATTGAAGCAAAGTTGTTATCAGTTCAAACTAGATTGTTATATATTTAGGATATCAATTGTAATCCCTTTGGTAACCAGTAGGAAGATATCCAATATATATATATATATATATACACAAAAGAAAATGTGTAGGGAGTCAAAATGATATGCGACAAAAATCAATTAAATAAAAAGAATGAAGTAACAGAGGAAGTGAGGAACAAAAAAAGGTATAAGACATACAGAAAAAAATAGCAAAATGACAGAAGTGTGCCCTTAGTAATTATTTTTATATAAGCAGATTAAACTCTTCAATGAATGGCAAAGATGGTGATATGGATAATAAAACATGATTCAGCTGTATGTTGTCTTCAGAAAGCTCACTTAAAATTCAAAGTCAAAGTTGGTTGAAAGTGAAAGGATGGAAAAAGATATACTATGCAAATAATAAGCAAAAGGTGCAGAGGTGGTTACATTAATATTATACAAAATATAGTTTAACTCAAAAACTGTTAAAAAGAAGGCAATATATAACAATAAAAGGTCAATTTATCAAGAATATACAATTGTAAACACGTACTCACCAAAGAACAGAGTCCCCAGATATGGGAAACAAACATTGGCAGTCTTGAAAAGGATAAATGGACAATTCTACAGTAATAATTGGATATTTCAATAATCCACTTTCAATACTGGAAAGAACATCTAGATAAAAGATCAATAAGGAAGAATATGACTTTAAAATACTATAAACCAAGACCTAACACATATATCATGCACAGAGAGAGAGACAGAAAGAGAAAGAGAGAGATTACTGCACTGAACAGTAGGAGAATGCATATTCTTCTCAAGTCTACATGAAATATGTTCCAGGAGAGACCATATGTGGGGCCATGCAAGAATACTCAAGAAATTTTAAAAGATTGAATCATATAAAGTATTTTTCAAATTACAGTGGAATAAAGCTAGAAATTAATAACAGAAGGAAAAGTGGAAAATTTGCAAATACATAGAAATTAAACTATGCATTCTTAAACAGAGTGGGTCAAAGAGGTAATTACAAGGGAAATTAGAGAATACTTTTAGACAAATGGAAATGGAAACACAACATACCAAAATTTATTGGATGCAATTAATTGAGAGACAGTTTGTTGAGAGAAACAAAAAAACTAAAATGTGGTTCTTTAAAGAGACCAACAGAATTCACAAACCCTTAGCTAAATTCAGAAATCTAAAGTGACAAGATGAAAATGATAACATCAGAAATGAAAGTGGAGACAATACTACCAACCTTATAGAATTAAAATAATTCTATGAGAACACTATGAACAAGGGTATGGCAACAAATTAGGTAACCTAGTTGAAATGGTGAACTTTCCGAATTACCAAAATTAACACAANAAATTACTAAAATTGACACAAAAGGAAATAGAAATTTATAAACAGATCTATAAAAGTAAAGAATTGAATCAGTAATCAAAAACCTCTCAACACGGAAAAGTCTTGTACCAGATATCTTCACTGATCAATTCTACCAAAAATTTAAAGAAAAATTAACACCAGTACTTCTCAAACTTTTCCAAAATGTAAAACAGAATGGGAGGGAACACTTCCTAACTTATTCTGTGAGGCCAGTAACAAAGCCAGAGAAAACACAAGGGAAAAACAACAATAATAGGAACAACACTGCAGTCCAATATCCCTTATGAATATAGATACAAAAGTCCTCCGTGAAATACTAGTGAGCTGAATCCAACAGCATTTTAACAGGATTATAATACATTGTGACCAAGTGGAATTCATTTTAGCATGCAAGGTTGGTTCAACATAAGAAAATCAATGTAATGCATCACATGAATAGGACAAAAGGGGAAACAAAAACATAATCATCTCATTTGACCCATATTTGACCATTAAAGAAGTTATTAAGTTAAAATGAGGCCATTAGAGTGAGTCCTAATCCAGTCTGTCTGGAATTATAAAAAGGAGACATTTGGACCCACAGAGATACCAGGGGTGCATGTGCATAGAGAACAGGCCATGTGAGGACACAGCAAGAAGGCAGTCACCTGAAGGCAGCAAGTGAAACAAAGAGAGGCCTCAGAAGAAACCAGAAGTTCCTGACATCTTGAACTTGGATGTTTTGCCTTTAGAACTGTGAGNTTCCTGACATCTTGAACTTGGATGTTTTGCCTTCAGAACTGTGAGAAAATAAATTTCTGTTATTTAAGTCACCTAGTTGTGGTACTTTGTTCTGGCAGCCCTAGCAAATTAATACATCTGCTTTTACAGTTGCTAGTCAACATTGTGCAGCAAGTTCTGGCGAGAGAAGTTAGGTTAAAAAAATGTAAAAGACTACCAAGTTGGAAAAGCAAAAGTAAAACTATCCTTATTCGAGGATGGCATGTTCCCATATATAAAATTTCAAAGAATCCATAAAAATACTACCAGAACTAATAACAAAATTCAGCAAAGTTGCATGGTGCCAAATCAACACACAAAAATCAGTTATGTTTCTGTACATGGGCAATGAACAATCTGTAGGATNAACAATCTGTAGAAGAAACTAAGAAAACAATTCCATTTACCTTAGCAAACCAAATAATAAAATACCCAGGAATAAGTTTAACCAATGAGGGGAAAAACTTGTACACTGAAAATGTTAAACATGCTGACAAAAATTAAAGAGGTTTTAAATAAATGGAAAGACATCCTGTGCTATGGGTTAGAAAATTTAATATCCTTAAGATGTCATTACTACCCAAAACAAACTATAGATGAAGTGCAATCCCTGTCAAAATTCCAATGGCCTTTTATGCAGAAATAAGCTAATCCTTAAATTCATATAGAATTGCAAGGGGTCCCAAATAGCCAAAACAGTGTTGAAAAAGAACAAAGTTTCAGCACTCTTTCTTCTGCCTTCTGATTTTAAAACTTACTACAAAGCTATAGTAATGAAAATATGATATTTCTATAAGGATAGAAATGTAGACCAATAAAATAGAATTGAGTATTCTCCAAAGAAGATATGCAAATGGCCAAAAGCACATGAACAGATGCTCAACATTAGTCATTAGGAAAATGGAACTCAAAACCACAATGTGATACCACTTGACATCCACTACAATGACCATTATTATAATAAATAATTTTAAAAATCAGAAAATACTGAGTGCTGGCAGAGATATGGATAAATTGGAACTCTTGTACGTGGTTTGTAGGAATGTAAAATGGTGCACTTGCTATGGAAAATAGTTTGGCTGCTTCCTGGAAAGCTAAATATGTAATTACCATATGATCCTAGTATGTACAATTCCTAGGTATGTACATAGAATAAGCGGAAAAAGTACTCTAACAAATACACGTACATACATGTTCATACCAGCACTATTCACAGTAGTCAAAAAGTAGATACAACCTAAATATCCATCAACAGATGAATAAATGAACAAATGTTCGTATATACAATGGAATAATTTTCGGCCATAGAACGGTGAAGGACTGACACACACCACAAGGTGGATGAACCTTGGGAACATTATGCTAAGGGAAAAGAAGGCCATATAGTGTATGATAACGTTTATGGGAAATCTCCAGAGATAGAAAGTTGATTTGTGGTTTCCAGCAGGGAGGAGAAGCAGGAATAATGAAAAAGTAACTGCTTACGGGGTGCTTTTGGAGTGATGAAAATGTTTTGTAAAGTAGATAGAGAAAATGTTTGCACAACATTGGGAATGTACTAAATGCCACTGAATTTATATATATATTTGTATATATATCATACATATGAATTTTATGTATATATATAAATATATATATAATCAGGAAATGTTACTGTAAGGGAATACTTGACAAGTAAAACCCAATTGTTCATATCAGATAATTATATATTATTTAATCCTTAGTTGTCCCTAATGAAAGCAATAAAAACTGCAGTAGGATTGAGAAGAACTCAGAAGACTAATTCCCTTGCCTTCTGCTTACATTTATTTTAAACTTTTCATTTCCATAAAAGGCTAATAAAATTCAGCTTCCTTAAGCTATGTTTTTAAGTAAATGACTACATGCCAAAACTATATTATGTCAAAAGTTAGAAAAATCAAAATAAAAGACATTTTAGAATTAAACGCACATTTTAGGTATATGTATTTCATGTTTATGACATTTTAAGTCTTTAAGCTTCATTTTTTTTTGGCAGTTCCATGTTTTCCCTGAGGGCATTTTATGGGCTCCTCTGCCTTAGGTCCACGTGAGCAGCATTCACTGAGGCTTGCAAATCAACATTAGAAACACAGAAGTAAATATCCTGAGCTCAGAGGTTTGGGGCGAGCCAGTGCCCCAGCAGCCATGGTGGTAGGTCAGGGGTGGGTACACAGTGGCTGAAAGGAGTGGGCTAGGAGATGGGTGGTTTCCCATGACCCCACTTTGCCTGAAAGACACATATTGCACAAGATTTAATGGAGTCTTCTCCTGGGCTGCTGAGAAATCCCTCTTTCCAGTATAGGTTTGTTGAATGCAGACCTATTTCCAGGTCTATGTTCTTAATTTATCTGAATGATCTTGTGGTCTGTGTCCCATTTTGTTTCTAATCATTTGTTAACCCTAATTTTTTTTAAGATCCACATATGTTGTTCTTCTACTTTCATGCACTTAATGGTTTAACGTATTTTGAAATGCACGTCCACCTCATTTTTACATGTTCATTCCTTTAGTGGTGGGAAATTCNGGTGGGAAATTGGAATATCTCCAATTCTCTGCTACTACAGACAAGGGTGTGAAGACTATCATGACTCAAGTCCCCATGTAGACCTGTTGCAAAAATTTCTCTGGAGTTCATAACTCAGAGTCTGACCACAAATGCAGAGACTTAGGCATACTTAAGTACTGGCCTCTAGAAAGACCGTACCAATTTCATACTACTAGCAAAACATTGGTTCCCCTCACAAAAAACTCAATATTATGAATCTTTTTTTTCTTTTAAAGATTTTATTTATCCATCTGCCAGAAAGAGACAGCCAGTGAGAGAAGGAACACAAGCAGGGCGAGTGGGAGAGGAAGAAGCAGGCTCCCAGCAGAGCAGGGAGCCCGATGCCGGGCTGATCCCAGAACGCTGGGATCACGCCCTGAGCCGAAGGCAGATGCTTAACAACTGAGCCACCCAGGCGCCCCTCAATATTATGAATCTTTATAATTTAATATGATGGGTGTAAAATGTTAACCCATTTGTATTTTAACTATAATGTCTCTATTGAATGTCTCTATGCTTTTAGTTCCTCTGTATAAGCATACTGCCCACTCAAGTCTTCCCTTATACTTGTTTAGATGTTTTCCTCCCCTCCCCATTGGTTGACCTGTCTTCTTGTTGATATGCAGGCATTCTTTATCTATTTGAAATATTAATCTCATGTAATCTCATCTTTAATCTTAGATGTCCCAGCTAATCATCTGTTGGTGAATTTTTTTATGATAGCATTTGTTGAATTTTCAATTTTAATTTTTTTGCCTTATAACTTATGTTTTAGGTCTTATTTTAGAGGCAATCCCATGGAAAAGGTACAAATTATTCTTCCATGTTTTCATCTATTAACTTTAGAATTTTATCCTTCACATTTAGGTCTTTATTCACCTGAAGATCACCTTTGTGGCAGGGTTATGTCTTATTTTAGAGGCAATCCCATGGAAAAGGTACAAATTATTCTTCCATGTTTTCATCTATTAACTTTAGAATTTTATCCTTCACATTTAGGTCTTTATTCACCTGAA
>NW_023203238.1:0-395 GCF_002007445.2 Ailuropoda melanoleuca
TTTCTCACTGCGGCCGAGATGCCGAAGGGAAAGAAGGCCAAGGGGAAGAAGGTGGCCCCGGCGCCGGCCGTAGTCAAGAAGCAGGAAGCCAAGAAGGTGGTCAACCCTCTTTTCGAGAAGAGACCCAAAAACTTTGGAATTGGGCAAGATATCCAGCCCAAACGGGATTTGACTCGCTTTGTGAAATGGCCTCGCTATATCCGACTCCAGCGCCAGAGAGCCATCCTCTACAAGAGGCTGAAGGTGCCCCCTGCGGTAAACCAGTTTACTCAAGCCCTGGACCGGCAGACAGCCACTCAGCTGCTGAAGTTGGCTCACAAATACAGGCCTGAGACCAAGCAAGAGAAAAAACAGAGGCTGCTGGCTCGGGCAGAGCAGAAAGCTGCAGGAAAGGG
>NW_023203238.1:877-1381 GCF_002007445.2 Ailuropoda melanoleuca
CTCGGGCAGAGCAGAAAGCTGCAGGAAAGGGTGACGTGCCAACCAAAAGGCCCCCTGTGCTGAGAGCAGGCGTGAACACAGTTACTACATTAGTGGAAAATAAGAAAGCTCAGCTGGTGGTGATTGCCCATGACGTAGACCCCATTGAGCTGGTGGTTTTCCTGCCTGCCTTGTGTCGGAAAATGGGTGTCCCCTATTGCATCATCAAAGGCAAAGCCAGGTTGGGTCGCCTTGTCCACCGAAAAACCTGCACCTGCGTAGCCTTCACCCAGGTTAATCCGGAGGACAAGGGAGCTCTGGCTAAATTGGTGGAAGCTGTCAAGACCAACTACAATGAGAGATACGATGAGATTCGGCGTCACTGGGGCGGAAATGTCCTGGGTCCCAAGTCTGTGGCTCGTATTGCTAAGCTTGAGAAAGCCAAGGCTAAGGAACTGGCCACCAAGCTTGGGTAGATGTATCAGATTCTCTGCAGTTTTTCTGTACATAAAAAAAAAGCTAAAC
>NW_023203239.1:0-993 GCF_002007445.2 Ailuropoda melanoleuca
ACACCACCTGGGATATTTCTGCAGATTGAATGAGTCAGGTAGATACAGTGTCTCTTCTGCCAAACAATAAACCTAGAGGAATCTTGGCAGGTAGTTGACCTCTCCTCATCTAAAATAAAGATTCTAATTCCCATTGTGCATACTTACTAAGAAGATTTATGTGGCAAATGGCCAAGGATATTTGACTAAGAAGTGTAAGGTGGTAGAGAAATAAGGGTTGGGGCTACAAGATCTGAGTTCCTATTCTCCCTATACCACATTCAGAGCATCTAATCTAGGCTCCAATCTCCTCATCTGTATAATGGGCATAATAATAATCTTTCCTCATTGTTTTGTTTTGAGGATAAATGAAGTACATAAAAAAAGTTTCTCGCATTGAGAAAACACTCAATAAAGGTTAGCTGCAATTAGTTTTATTAGTCTCTTTGTATTAATATTATTATTATGGTTTACACAACAATTTCTGTATAGTTTTCCCCAGCCTTGCAACTTCACTTTTGCGATCCTCACAAAAAAATGAAGACATCTTTTGATGGTAAATTTTGACTTCCATTTTTTATACCAAATTCTATTTGCAGGTCACCATTCAAGTACTTTGGGGTCCTTAATCATTTGGGAAGTTTCAATTTAGAAGGGGGCCTGGGACTTCAAATAGTTCATACAAAAAGAACAGGAGATAATTTGGTGTTCAACCTTAAATCTTCCATCTTTCATTTGTCACAAATCTTACCTCCCCCTGACACTGCGCCCTCATTGCTATCTTGCTGATGGATGCATCTAAATGAAGTATAGCCATAAATTACACTGGCTAATGAAGAGCCAGTTCTCTTTTAGGGTCAAGTCACTAAATGGTGAAACTGATAATGGTCCTTGCTGGCTTCACCCAAATCACTTCTTAAACTCCAGTAAGTGTTGGTCTAGGACATTTACACATTACCCCGAGACAACTTTAAGTTACATTAGCCTTAAGGGGCCGAGGTGACATATGAACAA
>NW_023203240.1:0-2418 GCF_002007445.2 Ailuropoda melanoleuca
GGCCAGGGGGATGGGGGGGCTAGGGAGGGAGTCTGGAAGGGCAGGGGCTGGGCATAGATCAGGGAGGGTTCCTCGCACAGAGTCCCCAGCACAGGTGCTTGTTAGAGCACCTAGTGAATGCATGGATTTTAATAAATCCAAATACATTTTGTATAGCCGGTGAGGGAAATGCCGACATTACTATGTTTATAGTTTATGTTTTATTTCTAGCATTACGAGTTCCTTGGTGAGTATCTATAAGCAACTGCCATGTACCAAATAGGTGGAAGAGGACCCTGAAATTCAAGAGGACAAGGCAGCCCCCCCAGAGAGATAAGGGGGAGTCCAGTTCTGAACCAAAGTTTGAGACTCTGGGTGTGTGTCAGGCCCACAGACCTCTCCCCGCATCTACTCTGGCACCAGCCACACCAGGGGTTTCCCTGACTCCACGCTCTTCCTCATGTCGATCCTGCAACAAGCAGAATCTGCTAGTCCCCAACCCACTGCCCATTATCACTTCTAGCGATGGCCCACCGTACCCCGTGAAGTCAAGCCACAGGCTACCTGTGGTTGCTCGGATGCATGTGGAAGTCCTCTCTCCTGGTCCCCATGTGTCTGCGGGGTGAGCCTGATGCTGTTGGGCACACAAGGGTCCAGGGAGAGGACTGCTCCTCAGCTCTGCTGGAGACAACCCCACAGACAGTGGAGGCAGGAAAAGGGATACATGCATCTTTTAAAAATATGATGCGACTCTTTCACTGAGCACATCTTGCATGCCTCTTTGAAACTCTCAATGCAGTAACAACAGGCGTTGGCAAGAATGTGGAGAAAGGGGAGCCCTCTTACACTGTTGGTGGGAATGAAAACTGGTACAGCCACTCTGGAGAACCGTATGGAGGGTCCTCAAAAAGAGAGCTACCCTACGACCCAGCAATTGCACTACTAGGTATTTACCCAAAGATACAAAAATAAAGATTCGCAGGGATACATCCACTCCAATGTTTATCGCAGCATTATCAACAATAGCCAAACTACGGAGAAAGCCCAGATGTCCATCGACTGATGCATGGATAAAAAAGAGGTGGTGTGTATACACAATGGAATATTGCTCAGCCATCAGAAAGAATGAAATCCTGCCATTTGCAATGACGTGGGTGGAGCTAGAGAGTAAAATGCTAAGTGAAGTAAGTCAGTCAGAGAAAGACACATACCACGTGATCTCACTCACATGCGGAATTCAAGGAACAAAACAAAGGAACATAAGGCTGGGATGAAAGAGACACACCAGGAAACAGACTCTGAACTCTAGAAAGCACACTGATGTTCTCCGGGAGGAGGGCGTTTGGGGGTGAGGGGAAAACAGGTGATGAGAATGAAAGAGGCACTTGTCATATGAAAAACATAAGCTAAAATAAAGACTAATAAACAAACAAATTCATAAACAAATAACTAAGCCTTCAAGGTGGACCCACCATGGACATTTTGCAAACAGGGGGAGGCTCAGAGGCAAAACAACTTCACGTCCATGACCCTACAGAATAAAGAGGGGGCCCCCATCCTTTACGGCGATGACACACAGCCCGATTGCCACTTGAAGCAGACACACGGAGAGGTCAAACGTTAAATGGGGCACTGGCCCAGCCCGGATATTTCACCACCTCGAATCTGCCTGAAGATCTACTTGACAGAGAAGAGAATGCATGTGATGATGTCTGGAGCCCAGGCATCTGTGTTCTGATCCCACTCGGCCCTGGGAAAATCTCTGAACACGTCCCAACTATGTTCATAGTGGCCCTGAGAACGCAGCAGGTCTATGTAGGTGTGGACAGTCTTGGGGGGCTGGCCAGCACATTGCCAGCATCACCGCTGAGAGGATACTCGTGTTCCCCAAAGTCTGCATGCAGCTGATAAAAGCCAAAGCAAATCATGAAGGACAGCAAGATCCTGGCATCCAATAGGCCATCCCGTCAGCTGACCCACTCTTACAGCATATTTAGAAATTCACGCTGCTACAAATACAGCTAAGTTTCCAAAACCATTGTTCTGAATTTGGACAAATTTGGGGGAAAGGCAATCCAAATTTGTAGAGTCTAGAATGGTGCAATTTTACAGCTCGATGATAAATTATGTGACAATGATAAAAGCCACTGGACAGGCATGTGTCACTGAGGGCTGAGGAATCCTGCTCTTCGTTTGCAACAAACCCCTAGAGGGGAAGAAAATATAGACCCTGAAACGTGTAAATCTCATCTCTCTCCTTGAAAAGCAAGCTTTGAATGTATGCACAGAAAGGAAATAGAACTGTTTGCAGGGTAGAGAAGGGAAGGTTTAAATACAACCAACTCACTTAGAGATCTGCCTTTAGTTCCGTGAGAAGTGCATGCGGGGAAGGGGCTGAACAGCCATCCTCCGCCTGAACCTTCGAAGGGACAGCAGGAC
>NW_023203242.1:0-1005 GCF_002007445.2 Ailuropoda melanoleuca
CAGAAACTGAGATATGTCTCTAAAATGACTTCTCGAAAATTGTATAAGTATCTTTACATGACTCTCTTTGCATCTAGATTTGAACTTTGCCTTGAAAGAGACTATAAAATTTTGATGGGTGTTAAGTGCACGGTACAATGCCAAGCACCTTCTCAATATATATTTTTGAGTAATGGAATAAGTTTTCACTATAAATTTATGTCACCATCTGGTATATTTTACCAACCACAAGATCCGAACCCAGTGCTGTTCCACATTTTATTAACTCTAGCTTTTCATGGCCTTTTTAAGTTAGAAGCCAGTCACAAATTCTGTGATAAAAAAAGACAACTTGCAACAGGAAGGTTAATGGGACAATATACAAACCCATTGCTGTAGTCGATCCTGAGGCCACAAATGAAAACCACCGTCTCCCTGTTCTACTTCCTATTGTAGATTCTCTTCTCCCATAGCTGGGGTTTCTGCTAGTTTAGGTTTTATGCCAAGGCAAATTTCTACATCTTCATCCCTGAAGGGACTAAAACCTTGGGTTTCTATGCCCTTTCCAGTATTTCAAAGCTATATTTGCCTATTGAGAATCACCAGAAATTAGAAACACCAAGAGGTCTGCATTAAACTCCTGGTTCCAAGCATTTGCTACCNGGTTCCAAGCATTTGCTACCCTTCCCCACCAACCAAAATGCAGCAGCAACATATCTCCTCATGATCATCTGGGTCACGTATTTCTGCCACTAGAGCTACTCTTTTCTCTACTTCCTGGCCTATAGGCAGGGCCATCCACAAATAATCAAGTAGCAGCCATAGTTTCAGGCACTGTGTCCCAGGTGGAAGGGATCCCCTACACTTGGAAATTAGAACTTCTTACCAATAGAGACTAAATTGAAAGGAAAAAAAGAAGAAAACAAAGCATGGGTTACTAGGAATGAAAACAATTAAAAAAATACTTCTTTCTCTACCCATTGGCTTCTGAATGCTCTGGTTTAGTTGCCAAAGACAGAAGACCAT
>NW_023203243.1:0-968 GCF_002007445.2 Ailuropoda melanoleuca
CTGATGAATCACAGGCCTGTACCCCTGAAACAAATAATACATTCTAGGTTAATTGATTGGATTTAAATTAGAAGAAAAGAGAGAAATGATCCAAAAAAGAAAAAAAGAAGAAGAAATAGGGATTACTATCTCCTCCACAGGTAAGGACACTCAGGCTCACAGAGGTGAAGCTACTCGCTCAAGCGCCCGGCTGACCATGGATGGACACGTGCTGTCACCCCGGGATTGCCTACGAGAAAAGCTCCATGCTGGGGGACGGGACCTGGGCCCTCCAGCAGGGAGTCCCTGCTGTCCCCTCCGCACTCACCTATTTTGCCTCTGCACATCCTGATCTTCACACAGATTTCCTGGGGGGATTTGTCATTCAGGATGCCCTNACCCTGGGTGACAGCACTCAGATATCTACTGATTATGTCGTCGCATAACATCTTGGGCATAAATGTCTTCCGGCACAACATGGACGCACCCTGTTTGATGGCTTCCTGCGGTAAGAGCACCCCAGAAAGACACAGGAATCAGATGACCTCTGCCCAGTCAGCCTCCTGCAGACCCCCACAGCTCCAGGCTCTGGGTGCCTCTGACCGTGGGCATGCGGGGAGTACGACCAGGTGCCAGGTGGCCATGGAAGCAGAGGCTGGAGACGCCGGGATGGACCCGCATGCCTGGGCCCCAGCCCAAGCCTGGCCAGAAGGGGCTGTTGAGAGAAGGGCAGTTGGCCCTGGCATGTCTCCGTCCCCTGTACGTCATCACCCAGCCCACCGCCTTCTGTGTGGAGAACAGGGCCCTCGGCTGCTAGACCCACGTCGAAGGTTCTGCCTGCCAAGCTTCCTGGGTCCCAGGCCTGGCAGGGCTCATGCTCAGGGCTGTGTCGGGAAGGTTAGGATAAGAGAGAGTGTAGAGATTGGCACGTTCGACATTGACTATCCTCTCCTACCATCGCAGTGCAGAAGGAGAAAGCTGAGCACCCA
>NW_023203245.1:0-1216 GCF_002007445.2 Ailuropoda melanoleuca
TTTAACTTATTTCCTCGCCCGCTTTTGGCTTTCTAACTACCCTCCCCATGTATTAGGGTGTGTGTGTGTGTGTGTGAAAAGGCAGCATCTGTGACTGCAAACAGCCTCACACATAAAAAAGGGGGTGAGTCTTTGATCCTGTTGTGGTGGCTGCCATCTTGACTTTTTTGACACCCCCTCTGCAGAGACCTCTGCTGCTTATTCTTCGTTGAAAATACTGCTTAAAATGTTTGGAGGAAGAGGTGGCACAGCTTTCCCCAACCTGGTGCCCTCTAGGTGTAGCAGGACAGTAAATCCCAGAATGGGAAGTCAGCAACATCGCTTGAGGGCACCAGGTTGGGGGAGGCTGGACTGAACCAACCCGGAGCTCTCTGTTTGGTTCAAGGAGCTTGCTTTGCATTCAGTAACTTTTTTGATCTTTGAAACTCTTAACTCTTAAATATTCTGGCATACTTCGTATGGGAAGAGTCTTGGGGAAGCTATATATATTTTATGTATCCTAGAGGTTCATTCACCTTTCATCAAATGTTCTGCATCTGATTCTTTGTGTGAGAAATTAAGCTCTCTTCATGGCACCTTCATTCTGCCAGGCNGGGTGAGTCTTTGATCCTGTTGTGGTGGCTGCCATCTTGACTTTTTTGACACCCCCTCTGCAGAGACCTCTGCTGCTTATTCTTCGTTGAAAATACTGCTTAAAATGTTTGGAGGAAGAGGTGGCACAGCTTTCCCCAACCTGGTGCCCTCTAGGTGTAGCAGGACAGTAAATCCCAGAATGGGAAGTCAGCAACATCGCTTGAGGGCACCAGGTTGGGGGAGGCTGGACTGAACCAACCCGGAGCTCTCTGTTTGGTTCAAGGAGCTTGCTTTGCATTCAGTAACTTTTTTGATCTTTGAAACTCTTAACTCTTAAATATTCTGGCATACTTCGTATGGGAAGAGTCTTGGGGAAGCTATATATATTTTATGTATCCTAGAGGTTCATTCACCTTTCATCAAATGTTCTGCATCTGATTCTTTGTGTGAGAAATTAAGCTCTCTTCATGGCACCTTCATTCTGCCAGGCTTGTTTTAATTCCCTTAAAACTGTCCGTTCTCTCCCTCTTCCCACGCTCTTCCTTTTTCTTTTCTCTTTTGGGGAGAGTTAAGAAAGCACCTCGGTTGAACTGAGGTGAGACTTGTTGAAGACCTGTACTATATCTGTATCTTTAATAACCCC
>NW_023203247.1:0-2188 GCF_002007445.2 Ailuropoda melanoleuca
AATCTCACTATGGCCTCAAAAAATCATGATTTTGGGGGGTTTCATTTTAAGATGTATTCCCTAAGTGTAAATTTTTCCCTGCCTGTGACCAGAGTGGATATTTGGGGACAGGCCTAGTCTTGTCTATGCACTGGGAGGTAAAGGTGGAAAGGATTTGTTTGTTGGAAAACTTAGATGGTCAATAACTTGTAAGAATACAGGAATTCATAGTATAGTGTCTGGCCACTGACAATGTGGTTCTCTAACCAGCAACTCTAGTGTTACTTGGTGGCAAAATGCATTTCTTAGGCCTCAGGCTAGACTTACTGTATCAGAATTTGCATTTTTAATGAGATTCTCAGGTGACTCAAATGCACAGGAAAGATTGAGAACATTGTACCAAAGTTTAGGCCTAGTGATGGAAGTTTTCAGTTATACCTAGGGACATAGTGTAGTCTAGCTAATTTTGCTTCACCATAAATACAAATCTTCCTCAGAAGGTTTCAGATTGGCCATGTCCGAATTTGTTTTTCCTATTGGCCCTTAGGAACTTCTCAATAAGACTAGGATGTAGCAGGGGCTCTTTACCGTGTGACGGGCCATTAGCTCGTGGGCCAGTCTATGAAATGTAATAGGGCATGGCATTATAATAGTCTCAAAGTATACATTTTGATGTGTTTGTGCAAATTCTTTAATTCCTTAGGGTTGATGGGTTGAGAACGAAGACAGTTTGAGAAATGACACTGAGACATCCTTCAAATTATCTGGGACCCATAGATCAACAAAAGCAATGAGAGCAGATATATGAAGTTATTGATCTGTGATAGTAATTGTCACCATAGGTATAAGTGGAAGCTTGTCATTTTCATTTACTCAACAGACATTTGAGCATGTACTGTGAACCAGGCACTCAGACGCTTTATATAGATTATTGCATTTCACTGCCCAGTCACCCTGCAAGATTGGTGTTACTGCTTCCATTTTACAGATGAGAAAACAGAGCCTCAGGGAGGTTAATTTTAAATCCAACCTCTATTTTGAAAGTCCACCTCTCTGCAGTAGGACAAGTTGCAACTTCTGGTAATAATATTATAACGCTTGATGTGGGTATCATTACTTGCAAGTGAAAATACCAATTTTTCCAGGTTTTTAAACATGCATATTTTGGTCTATGAATTCAAATTGTAAAATCATGTTACCAATGAAGAAATTTATATATATACATATACATATTTATATACATATATTTATATACATATAAAATGTCTTTACANATGGAAGCATGTCATTTTCATTTACTCAACAGACATTTGAGCATGTACTGTGAACCAGGCACTCAGACGCTTTATATAGATTATTGCATTTCACTGCCCAGTCACCCTGCAAGATTGGTGTTACTGCTTCCATTTTACAGATGAGAAAACAGAGCCTCAGGGAGGTTAATTTTAAATCCAACCTCTATTTTGAAAGTCCACCTCTCTGCAGTAGGACAAGTTGCAACTTCTGGTAATAATATTATAACGCTTGATGTGGGTATCATTACTNGATAATATTATAATGCTTGATGTGGGTATCATTACTTCTTTTTCAAGTAAAAATACCAATTTTCCAGGTTTTTAAGAATTCATATTTTGGTCTATGACATCAAATTGTAAAATCACTTTACCAACGAAAAAATTTATATATATATACATATATTTATATACATATAAAACATGTATTTACATATTTTAAAACAGGTATTTACATATATTTATACACATATATAAATACGCTTAGTGCATAAGTGTCTCTTTCCATAAGCTCTTCCTTATAACAACAAGTATTTTTAAGGGTAAGGAAGCCCCAAGGGCTTTTCAGTCTTACTTCTCAAATTCCTACTTTGCACTTACTCAGCACAACCTGTGATGAAAATCTACTCATTTACACAGATTTTAGTCTTATATTAAGCAGTTAGGTCACTATTTACTTAAGAAGTCTATGGATAGGAATTTTCTTAAAAGTCTATTTTTACNTCCTACTTTGCACTTAATCAGCACAACCTGTGATGAAAATCTACTCATTTACACAGATTTTAGTCTTATATTAAGCAGTTAGATCACTATTTACTTAAGAAGTCTATGAATAGGAATTTTCTTAAAGTCTATTTTTACTCCCTTCACTTAGGAATCATGAGGAATTCTAGATCAATTTTTGAGCCTCTGGTTGA
>NW_023203248.1:0-1943 GCF_002007445.2 Ailuropoda melanoleuca
ATATCTCCCCTCCACCCTGCTTGCCTGGAAACTCTACAAAGGAGGGACTTTGACTGTATTTTCTCACCGTTATATCCATAGTACCTGGCACAGTGCCTGGCACATGGTAGATACTCAATATAAATTTGTTAAATGGAAGAATGCATGAAGAACGAATGAGTGAATTTCTTTGCTGTAGTACTCAGAAGATTGAGTTTTAGAATACTGTGTTTGAACCTGGATACAAATCAGTAAAATGACTATATATATATACACACACACTTAATAAATTAGCAAGTGGCTAAAAAAATCAAACAAGAGGTTGAAAAAGTATTTATTAGGAAAGATGAAAAGAATTGCCAATGTTTACTTGAGAAATGACAGTTACGAACACAAAAGGTCATAGATACCTTATGGGCACATGTCAGGAAAGAATCATTGGCTTATAGAATCACAGTCTTAGTGTAGCCCAGAAAACCTACTGAAATTAAGAAAATTAGAGAAACTGTCTCATAATAAGGCATATTTATCCATGATAGAGAAGCAGTAAAGAATAACTAGAGTTTATTGCCTTTTAAAGTAGAAAAAAAACTGACTGAGAACGAGAAAATCTGTGTTCTAGTCCTAGCTCTACTATTTCCTCTCAGTTTGAATGGCTCAATCACTTAAATATGTTGACCATGACTTCTTTATCAGTAGGTCTTCTGTAATAGTTCTAAAATTCTGACTCTGTTATTCCAGAAGAGTTTTACATGAAATAAGACTAAACTACTCAAAGGTAGGGACCACATCTTACTCATTGTTGCACCCCCAGGGTCTGGCATGGGATATTGTGCCTAGTGCACTGTGCTGTTAATCCAGTTGAATTGTTTATTTTACAGCATACCCTTAAGAATATCTTGAGTCAATAAGTCTCTTTTAAAAATAAATGCAAAATTTTATGTGTAGGTTGGATGTGCATTTTTCTGGAGAGAAAAGAGCAAAAGCTCTTATAATACAGTCAAATAAGAGAATAAAACCCCCAAATGTAGAGTTATTGAATGTTTATGCTATTCCCATAGCTCCTGTTGCACTCAATGTATATTACTCAGTTGGGATCATCCTGATGTATCACCATCTACCCCACTTTGTGTAGTAAAAAATCAGTTAATAAATATTTCTTATGGATTTACCAATAGTGTACCAGGTGCCAGGGATACAGCAGTGATAACCAGATTTAGAAACAACAATGAATAAGGTGCATTATTGTCCTCAGGAGACTTAGTTTCTAGTGCAGGGAAACAGTGAATAAACACGTAAACTAAAAAAATCAATCATAATGGCATGGATACAAAATGTCACAAAAAAGAAGAGAAAGGATAATGTGATAGACAATGACTGGGGTGGGAGGGAGTTGGCTGGGTTGTCTGGGAAGGGCTGAACATTTAGTTTCAGAGTAAAAAGGGCACTGGACTAGGAGTCACAAGATACCATCTCTAGATACTAGCTTTTATTAGCTGTGAAACTTTGCGTAAGTCAGGTACCCTGTCTGAATCTCCATTTTCTCATCTTTTCAAAGATACCCTATATTTCTTTTTCATACTTCACAGAACTATTAGACTTCTAAGTTTTTGTATTAGGGTATTCACCTTCCTTGGAAATTAATAAACTTGCCATCCTGCAAACAATACTATCCCATGGTTACAGAGCTTCAAACTGTTAGCTTCTTTTGATCAATAATTCTTGTCTTGTCATTCTCTCCCTCTCACAGCCTCTTATCCCAACCAACTACTCTCTACTGATTAGAAAGGGAAGAGGCAGATAGGAGTGGAGGAGCAAAGAGGGAAAGATTTGGAGGAGATCCTGAGCTGAGCCCCATATCAAATATCCACGTAAATTCATTCCCCTACTCACCCTGAATCCCCAAATTGATGAGACAAAAGCTAGATTATTTTTAGCCCAAGGCATGTAGGAAGAAACAATGG
>NW_023203249.1:0-2432 GCF_002007445.2 Ailuropoda melanoleuca
GGGGAGTGGGAGAGGAAGAAGCAGGCTCCCAGCGGAGGAGCCCGATGTGGGACTTGATTCCGGAACGCCGGGCTCATGCCCTGAGCCGAAGGCAGACGCCTAACGACTGCGCAAGGCAGACGCCTAACGACTGCGCTACCCAGACGCCCCTGTCTTCTCATTCTTGACAGTGTCTTTCACAAAGCTGATTTTTAAAAATTTTAATGAAGTCCAGTTAATCAAATATTTCTTTTTAAAATGATTTGTTTATTTATTTTAGATAGAAAGAGAGGGTGTGTGCTTGCACACTCGAGTGGGGGGAGGGGCAGAGGGAGAGAATCTTAAAGTAGAATCCCCACTGAGTGAGGTGCCTGACCAGGGCTCGATCTCATGACCCTTGAGATCATGACCTGAGCTGAAACCAAGAGTCAGACGCTCAACTGCCTGAGCCACCAGGTGCCCTGGATTTTACTTTTTAAAACCAAAATGATTATCCCTGCCTTTGAATTAGGGTGGTTATTAGGTAGTTTAATTAGGGTACTTATATTTAATGTGATTACAATGTGGTTAGTTTTATGAATATCATCTTGCTAATTGTTTACTATTTGTCTTTTCTAACTTTGCTTCCCTCTTCCTATTTTTCTGCCTTCTTTTTGATTAATTGAATATTTTTATGACTCAATTTTATTTCCTTTGTTTAATGGCTATAACTATTTGATCATTTTACTGGTATCTTTGGTGTTTGGAGCATATGTCTTTAACTTACCAAAGTTCACCTTTATGTGATATTTTGCCACATCACTTACAGTATCAGAACTTTATAGTAGTATACTTTCATTTCTCCCCATGTTCTTTATGCTGTTATGTATGTAATATATATATTCCTTATCCATATGCTATAAACTCTATAGTATACTATTATTATCATCTTTAAACAATCATGTATTTTTTAAATATTTAAACAATAATAAAAAAATAATATATTTATCCATGTAGTTTTGGTGCTTTTTGTTGTTATATTTCTATCTGGTATTAGATTCTTCCTGCTTACAATACTTTCCTTAATATTTCTTGTTGTGGTAGTCTTTCAGTGAGGAACTTTTTAGCTTTTGAATGTCTGAAAAAGTATTTTTTCATTTATTTTTGAAGGATATTTTTACTGGGTATAGAATTACAGATTGGAGTATTTGTTTCTCTATCAACACTTTAAAGAAATAGCTCTACTGCTATTTCTCATTTGCATGTTTCCTATGAGAAATCTTTCACCATCTATTTATTCTATTTTTTTTCCTGGCAACTTTTAAAATTTTCTCTGTATAATTTGTGTTTGCAATCTTATTCTCATATGCTTTCAATTTTCTTCAGATTTCTTATGTATATATTATATATATATATAATATATATATCTTATGTATATATTATATATTTCTATATATGACATTCACTAAACATTTTGATTCTGTGTATTTCTGCTTATGAAATTCAGAAATGTTTTAGTCATTATTTCTTCAAATATCTCCTCCTTTACCTTTCAGGTGTTATTACTACACATATTATTTAGGCTGAATGGATATGACTTGTGAGTCATTGATAGTCTTTCATGTCTTCAGGTTTTTTCATCTCTATGTTTTATTTTGGATGGTTTCTACTGCTATATAACAATTATTGATTCTTTCTTCTACAATATCTAATCTTCCTTTAGTCCTATGTATATTTCATGTCAGAGATTATATACTTTTTTGTTTTAAAAAGTTTGAGTTGGTCTTTTATGTCTCCCTCATTTCTGTTTAACTTCACGAACATAAGAGAATGTGGTTATAACCAGTGTTTCAAGATCCTTGCTACTAATTCTAGCTTCTCTAGCTATTCTGGTTCCATTTCATTTGAATGGTTTTCTCCTATTTATGGATTGTATTTCTTGTTTATTTTGATGCCTAATAATACTTGATTGAATAAATTTTACCTTGTTAGTTGCTGGATATTTTTGTAGTTGTATAAATATCTGTGAGATTTGTTTTAGGATGCAGTTAAATTACTTGGAAACAGTTTAATCCTTTGGATTTTTTTTTTTTTAAGATTTGTTATATGGGATTAGAGTGGGCTGATTATTTCCCACTGCTGAGGCAGGACCCTTCTGTGTACTCTACATAATGTCTGATGACTTAGATTTTGTGCTCTGCTAGGTGTGAACAGACACTCTTTTCAGACTGTTTTGAGCTCCACAGCCTATTACACTCATTCTTTCAGGTGATTCTTTCATTAGTCTCTGAGTTTCTCCACCCCCATGCATACATCAATAGTCAGCTGAATTCCTAGGGAGGAAGACCTTACAGAGTTTGCAATGTATGTATAATTCTTCTCTTTGAAATTCTGCTCTAAATATCCTAGACTCTTGGATTTCCTAGGACTCTTATTTTCATCTACTCAGCTCAGAAAGTCCACCAGGCTCAGCT
>NW_023203250.1:0-1406 GCF_002007445.2 Ailuropoda melanoleuca
TTTTTTTTTGCCTGCTTGTGTCAAATAATACCTCAGACATGTTTAAATTGGAATTGAATCAGAAAATTCCAGAAATGTGTGTCAGAACCCAGTCTATCCAAGACCAAGATTTTCTGTGAGATGTCAAGAAAAGAACAAAAGAGAGAGTATGAAATGCATACGATCTATTTCAAAATGCATGTAGCCAGCATTATTCTGTACCAAACACTTAATATGAAGTCACAGTGATAATATTGGGCCTCAGATCTGGCCTGTGTGACTAATAATTTATAATGGTAAGTGTTGTGGTAGCTAAGAGAAAACACATAAGTGCTTATTCTATAACAATAAACAATAGTCAAAGTAATCAAGGTGAGAATAAATTTTTATTATAGTTTTTCAATATTAATTGTGAAAAAATAGTTTTAGTTGTGATTGCTAAATAATTTCTCAGTAAGAAGAGGTCTAAGAGAGTCAGAGAAGAAAGTAATTTATCACTTAATTAGTTTACAACGTGATTATAGTATATTATCAAAAGGAGGAACCAAATATGATAGGGAAAAATATTCCTTCAAAATATAAAAATTATAGGTAAAAATGATATTAAAACTTAATTTGTTTATCAGGGCTAAATGATAATGGCAAGATAATATAAATACTCGGAAATCAGACACTTACTAATGGCATTTGATACTTTATATGGTATGAATAGCAAACTTTCAAAAACTGTTTATTCCAGTGTATTATACGTCTAAAATCAATTATAAGTCAGCTTTTCTGAAAAATATACAATTTAGGAGGGAATACGTAAATGTCTCAGGGTTGATCTACTTTTATTTTTTTATGTTGTAGAGCAAAATAAAATGTTAAGTATGCTTCCAACATGAGGAAGGAGACAACGTTTCAAGGCAAAGAAGTTCTTGCAATGCCCCAGGTTAGTTTGCTCACCTTATCACTCTGCTTTTCTGTCCCCACCATTAGGCTTATCAGCCCACCTCACCTGACAGCCCAAATCCTTGGAGTTCTGAGCTTATTTGCATTTCCTCTGTTGGGCATGGCGTTCCCTGCCCTTATTTTTCTCTTTCTAAACTTGTAAGCCTTACAGTTAATTTTAAATATTAATGACTGCTGGCTACTATTTCAGTTTCTGAACATCTGGCCAAGAAAAGGGAAAACGCTCCTCCTAGGTGAGTAGTTTTATTCTATAAAAGGAAATGGTGTTCTTAAATATTTCCTTCTTTTCAAATATCATGGGTTTTCAATCATATTTCTAGTTCTCATCTATTCAAGCCCAAACTGCTTTAAATGCCCCCTTAAGGCTTTTGGTTTTGCTTTCCCTATTCTAAGTCATCTCACAAATTGCAAATTCTTCATAAAGTTATTCGATCATGCTTTTTTCCTCCAACATCTTCAAGGTCTTTCTTTCT
>NW_023203251.1:0-1109 GCF_002007445.2 Ailuropoda melanoleuca
AATAATTAATAAGTACCTGATATACAGATTAATTTACCACAGCTACTGTTGTCATTTCATTTTTAACAATTAACAATGCATACCCAGGCCACAGAGGAAGTGGGAAAATCTAGAGCATTCTAGAAAAGAGTTAACTTGGAATATACTCATACTAATATATTCCATTTCTCCACTTGATCTCGCACAACTCACATTTACCCACATAAAACTCAGCAAATGGTCACTCTGCAGGTCTGTTATAGCTAAATCCTCTGACAACCCCACACCCCCACTCATGCACACAAAGTTAAAAAAAAAAACACAAAAATGAGGGTCTATAGTTCTAAGTGGTGAATAATAAAAGAAAGCAAATGGTTTGCCACTCTAATCAGCCTTGTTTTCCCCTCATCTTTTCAAAANCCTTGTTTTCCCCTCATCTTTTCAAAATTCTACTTTTATTTCTCCTGGTGTCCTATACTACTAGCAACCCATGGGTACTAACCATCCCTGAGAGCTGATAGGTAAGTGATATTTACTTATTTGCATGAACACTACATGTACTTAGGAACTGTAATTTAGGGCATTTCTGTGAAGTCAGTTTAAGGAATTTGGGTGGATCTAGGCTGATTACAAACTCCTTCCATAAGAAAGATAAACACTTAAAACCCTTCAAGCATAGATTAATTTTGATACATGTGATACTCTGATATTAGATATTTGTGATTGCAGTAGCTCTGACATTGGGTAAGTGAGATTTTAAAGTGGAGCAGATAGATTATTGGTGAGCAGTGTGATGTTAACCCCTATTAACCCGAATTTCCTCAACTATAAATGGGGAGAATAAGAGTGCCTAAGGGTGAGTACAAGAGGACCTGTCATGTCAGCATTCAACCAACTTATCCATTGCTTTATTTTTGTTTTATTTTAATATTTTAAAAAAAGATTTATTTATTTTAGTGAGACGGAGAGAGGGAAAGGGAGAGAGCATGAGCGGGAGAGGCAGAGGAAGAGGGAGGGGATCCTCAAGGAGACTCCCTGGTTTGCATGGAGCGGGACTCAGGCCTTGATCTCAAGACCCTGAGATCATGACCTGAGCTGAAACCAAGTGTCGGATGCTCAACCGACTGTGC
>NW_023203252.1:0-864 GCF_002007445.2 Ailuropoda melanoleuca
TTTTCCGTTTCCGGCCGCGGTAGCGACGAGAGGGAATTCTCCGCCATGTCTGCTCATCTGCAGTGGATGATTGTACGCAACTGCTCGAGTTTCCTCATCAAAAGGAACAAGCAAACCTACAGCACGGAGCCCAACAACCTTAAGGCCCGTAACTCCTTCCGCTACAACGGTCTGATACATCGCAAGACTGTAGGGGTAGAACCAGCTGCTGATGGGAAGGGCATTGTTGTAGTCCTGAAGAAACGTGCAGGCCAGAGAAAGCCAGCCGTTTCCTATGAAAAGATCACCATCAACAAAAACGCACGGGCCACCCTCAGCAGCCTCCGCCATATTATTCGCAAGAATAATTACCGCAAGGATCTGCGCATGGCTGCCTTGCGTCGGGCCAGTGCAATTCTGCGCAGCCAGAAGCCAGTGGTGGTGAAGAAGAAGAGGACTCGGGCTCCCAAGACTGCATAAAAATGTCAGATTATCCAATAAAGGAATAAAACCAGANATCGAGAGGAGGGAATTCTCCACAATGTCTGCTCATCTGCAATGGATGATTGTTCGCAACTGCTCAAGTTTCCTTATTAAAAGGAACAAGCAAACTTACAGCACGGAGCCCAACAACCTTAAGGCCCGTAACTCCTTCCGTTACAACGGTCTGATACATCGCAAGACAGTAGGAGTAGAACCAGCTGCTGATGGAAAGGGTATTGTTGTAGTCCTTAAGAAGCGTGCAGGCCAACGAAAGCCAGCCACTTCCTACGAAAAAGTCACCATCAACAAGAATGCACGGGCCACTCTCAGCAGCCTCCGCCATATTATTCGCAAGAATAATTACCGCAAGGATCTGCGCATGGCTGCCTTGCGTCGGGCCAG
>NW_023203252.1:1022-1681 GCF_002007445.2 Ailuropoda melanoleuca
CGGGAAGGGAACTTCCTTTTCCGTTTCCGGCTGTGTTAGCGGCAGAGGGAATTCTCCGCAATGTCTGCCCATTTGCAGTGGATGATTGTGCGCAACTGCTCCAGTTTCCTTATTAAAAGGAACAAGCAAACTTACAGCACGGAACCCAACAACCTTAAAGCCCGTAACTCCTTCCGCTACAATGGGCTGATCCATCGCAAGACTGTAGGAGTGGAACCAGCTGCTGATGGAAAGGGTATTGTTGTGGTCCTCAAGAAACGTGCAGGCCAGCGAAAGCCAGCCACGTCCTATGAAAAGATCACCATTAACAAAAACGCACGGGCCACACTCAGCAGCCTCCGCCACATTATCCGCAAGAATAATTATCGGAAGGATCTGCGTATGGCTGCCTTGCGTCGCGCCAGTGCAATTCTGCGCAGCCAGAAGCCAGTGGTGGTGAAGAAGAAGAGGACCCGGGCTGCCAAGACGGCCTGAGGACGGCTGTCAGCTTATCCAATAAAGGATTAGAACCAGAGAACAGAGTGCCGGGAAGTCATTTGTGAATCTCTAGGAATGGGGGTTGCTTCTCCTGCCAGGAAAATGAACTTTACTTTGCTGTTAGAATAAGGATAGAATAAATAACCTCAAAAAACCTGCTTCTGTAATGGGATTGGTAAAAA
>NW_023203254.1:0-2204 GCF_002007445.2 Ailuropoda melanoleuca
CGGCAGTAGGCCTCCTCCCACAAGGCTCCTACAAATACGGCCCAGCCTGGCGAACTGAAGTGCTCTCTGTCGTGAGAGATGCTCCAGCCCAGCCTGGACAGCCACTTATCAGGGATGGCAGGGAGAAAGTGGCCTTCACAAGGCTCAGGCTCCTCGTACATGCCCTCCCTCCTCACGCACCCTCCCTACTTCACTGCCCCGGGACTTTCTTTTCAGGAATCAACTCCACGGACTGAGTGACTCTGTGTGTTCCTTGTGTTTGCTCTTTTAGAAACTGCAGCCACAACCGGAACTTAGAGACTGGCCTCCCGGAGGCTCTGGCTGTCTCTCACTGAGGGGATGGAAGAGCGAGTTCCGTGACCCATGCACAGGTCTGCCACCCGAGGAAACGAGTCCCAAACGCTTCACGTTGCCCATTGAATCACCGCTGCTTTGAGCCCGCCCAGGGATGGCAGATGGGTCTCGATGCGCACAACAACCCCAGGTAACCGGCAGTGGCTCTCGAGGAGTCCGGAGTTGCTCAGCAGGGAGGGCTGGGGAGTGATGAGAGACGTGTGCTATGGATGAGGGACACGAAGCATCAGCAGAAATGATTTCCCGTGTTCACCGGCCATTGGCACAGTGAACCATCCTTCACTCACTTTTCTTAAGACCAGGGGCCACAAGGCAAATGTGTTCAACATTCTCCACGACCCCACAAGGCTAATACTGAAAGCAGCACTAGTATACACCAGGCTCTGGTCTAAGCACTTGACCGTCATTCATTTCATCCTCACAACAATACGATGAGAGACCTCCACTGTACAGATGAGGAAACTGAGGCACAGTGGGGTTAAGTCACAGACCATGGTCCCGCGGACTCTAAGAGTGCTGGGCCCAGGCAGATGGATTCCATGGTCCCTCTTTACGGCAACTAGACTACTCTCACCAAGCTCTGTTAGTTGCAAAAAAGACTCTGACCGCGTGACCTGAGAGGCAGGGCGATCGCGGAACCCAGCAGGTGCCCCGGAAGTATGGTCATCTCTGGGCAGACCCATGTGGGTGAGGCATGGCCAGGACCCTCTTGGGGAGGTAGGGGTCCGCAGCTGAGACCAGATGAGAAGGATGTGGAGAAGACTCTCCTCCGGGGCAAAGTACAAAAGCAGCCTTGGAGGAAGAAACCCAGCTCTGGGGCATGCCAGGTGTGGGACCCCAGACAACTCCCCCAGTGCCTCCGATGCCCTAGCTGTAGGAGGCGCTCCCTACCACCACTTACAAAGGTGCTGCCACACACACGTCAAGTGCCTGGCTTCATAAATTAGCACTTAAGGAGTTGGGGATCTCCCTAGCTTGGCACCCATGATAAGCGGTCACCTACCCAGCACAAATAGGTCACCACCCCCTCGACTCCTGGCCCCTCCACAATTCTTTACAATTCAGGCATAAGGAGGGAGGGCTGACGAGTCACCCACCCGATCCCGGCTTGGGTGGCAAGTACTTCTAAATTTCCACAACGTGGAAACAAGCTAGCCGCCCACAAAGACTGCGGCTGGAATCCCAGCTCTCCCACCCACTGCTGTGTGCCCTCAGAGAAGCCCTATCTCCTCTCTGGGCTCAGTCTCCTCTGTAACATGTGGGGATGAGAATGCAGACTATGTCTCTCTCATGTTTATTCTTCGGCACCTGCTGGGAGGCTGGCAGGTCGAAGTCTTCGGAACTGAGTGAAGCTCTCTCCACACTGGGCTCTGTGTTCAGAGGAATTGGGACAAAGGGGTCCAGGAAGAAATCTAGCCCAATCCCCTCCGGGGCGGGGAGGGGAGTGATCAAGGAGAATACAAACCCCAGTAGCTTCCTTAAGCCTCAGGCAGCCAGAAATAAGACAGGTGGCTCAGATCATTAAAAATGGGACTAACTCCGTTCATTAGGCTCACTGTAAAGCCTTCTCAGTGTGGTAGTGGGAACGTTAAATCACAGCATTTAAAGCCATTTCCAAGGCAAGATTTTAAAAGGCCTGTAAATAATTCCCGAGGAACTCTTCGTAATGCCAGGATGACACACTTTGCCTGGGGCGGCCGCGTACAAGCACACAGCTGAAACACCATACCATTTCTCTCATCATGCTTCTGCCTTCCAAGCACACAGCCCAGCAGCCAATGGAGACAGGAGCAGGTAGGGAGCAGGCTGGGGGTGAGCTGGGGTGGGGAGGGGGCTGGAATGCAGGGAGC
>NW_023203254.1:7982-9773 GCF_002007445.2 Ailuropoda melanoleuca
GGAGTCCGAGGTGGGCAGAGCAGACACGGACACGGAGCGTGGGCCCTGGGTGCTGCTGCCCATTCTGCCTAGCGGGGTGCTCCCCGGGGGCCAGGGCAGGCTGGCCGGTGAGAGGTTGTCTGCGGAAGGCCCTGAGCCGCTTTCCCGCCGGGCATCCAAAGAACTCCAGCCCAAGTCCTCTTTGTGCTCCCCTCCTGTGGGTCAAGAAGTTGAGTCACAGGTGGTCGGAGCTAGAGGGACTTACAGGTGAGGTGGCCAGGGCCCCGAGACGGTAACACCTTGCCCAGGGCTGCGAGGCAGGCCTCGACTCCCAGCCTTTATAGAGGTCTCTCATGCACACACATCACCACCCGTGTCACCTGTGACTGTGAGGCCACCGGCTCAGATATTACTGTCCCCATTTTCTAGAGGGGAAATGAGGCCCAGAGAGAATGGGCTCGTCCAGAGTTCTTGCTGGCAGGTCTGCAGGGAGCAAGCCGGGAAACCCAACCCAAAAACGGGTGACCTCAGAGAGGGAAGTGGTAACTGATCTTTAAGAGTCAGGAAGGGGAAGCTGGGGTGCTTGAAGAGGATAACTCCATGTCAAGAAAATTCAAACACCAGGAAAGGGGCGTATCAACCTTCAGTAGTCACCTGCCCTGGGAATTTGCTAGCAAAGAGACACGGTTAGAAGAGGATCAAGAGCCAATTCCTTCTGAGGGGAGCTCGTGACTTTTGGCTGCCCATACAGCGGACCCCCCAGGCCTTGAGGCTCTGGGCAGTTCCAACTCAACAGCCCAGTCTGTCCATTCATTCAAGCACATGCTGGATGCCAGGTGTCAGGCCACGACAAAAGACATCCACTGTGCTCGAACAGTCCGAAGAGGGAGACGGCAGGGTGCTGAGACAGAGACACCTGCGCTAACTAGCCTGGAGGTCGGGGGCTTCCCAGAGGAGGTGGTGCCTGGCCTGAGCGAGCTGGAGAAGAAGGTGAAGCAGGGGCACCAGGCAGAGGGAACAGCACATGCAACGTCAGGGAGTACGTGGCACCTTCCGGTAACCACGAAGAGTTCCTCGTGCCTGGAGAGGTCAGGACGAGCCAGAGAGATACAAGCGGCGAGCTGAGGAGGGGTCTCCGAGGCCTCCTAAGGACTTTAGGTCAGAGTTTATAAGGGATGGGGAGACACTGCAGGGTGGGGGCAGGGAGAAAGGGGCCCGTCTACAGAGATCCCGTTGTGAGGAAGGAAAAGACACCCCCCTCCACATTTTACCAGTGAGGGGAAAGTTCAGGAAGGCAGACGCTGACTCAAGAGAAAACGAACTTCCACACTGGAGTTATTCTACTGTGTGCTTTGTCCCTGTCTCACTCCGTCTTCCCAGCACAACAGGGAGGACGGGAACACCGCCGCCAAGCTGCTAAGTGGGACGGGAGGGGTGCCCTCGGTCCTGACCGCGGCAGTAGGCCTCCTCCCACAAGGCTCCTACAAATACGGCCCAGCCTGGCGAACTGAAGTGCTCTCTGTCATGAGAGATGCTCCAGCCCAGCCTGGACAGCCACTTATCAGGGATGGCAGAGAGAAAGTGGCCTTCACAACGCTCAGGCTCCTCGTACATGCCCTCCCTCCTCACGCATCCTCCCTACTTCACTGCCCCGGGACTTTCTTTTCAGGGACCAACTCCACGGACTGAGTGACTCTGTGTGTTCCTTGTGTTTGCTCTTTTAGAAACTGCAGCCACAGCTGGAACTTAGAGACTGGCCTCCCGGAGGCTCTGGCTGTCTCTCACTGAGGGGATGGAAGAGCGAGTTCCGTG
>NW_023203255.1:0-774 GCF_002007445.2 Ailuropoda melanoleuca
TCACATTGGATTTTCTGTTAAACTTAGACCTATTCTTCTCAAGTGTTAAATGTGTGTAAGAATAGTACACAACGTGGGGTGCCTGAATTACTCAGGCTGTTGGCTCTCTGCCTTCTGCTCAGGTCATGATCCCAGCGTCATGGTATTGAGTCCCGCATGGGGCTCCCTGCTCTGTGGGGAGCCTGCTTCTCCCTCTCCCTGCCATTCCCTCTGCTTGTAGTCACTTTCTCTCTGTCAAATAAATAAATTTTAAAAAATCTATTAAAAAGGAAAAGAATAGTACACACCATAGAAGTGTTGTAAGGATCACCTTTGAAGCACTTATGTACATGTCACCCTGTAAGTGAATATGTAATTATCATCACTCATCTTAGTGACTAGAGAACANACATGCTGAATGTAAGAAGGGAGAAAGCCTAGAGCAGAGTCATCTTAGGACACTAAATCCTTTCTGTGTGCATGTCCTAATTCTCATTTATATGTATTTCCATGCATTCCATGTTTAGAAAATGTATCTACTTCTGACATTCACCTTCTCAAATACATTCTTTGACTAGAGTAGTACCAGAATGTAGTCCACATTCTTGAATGACTTTCTTTCAGACTTCAAGAAAGATGACCCAATGATCTTTGGGCAGCTGCTATATTCTTCCTGAATAGTGGCTATCTCAATTTGTTCTGGGGTCCCCTTGGGGCTGATAATATTAATCCAAGTCTAAGACCCAAGATCTTTCTACTATCTTCACTGGGAGAAAGAGCATAGGATTTAAAGAT
>NW_023203256.1:0-1125 GCF_002007445.2 Ailuropoda melanoleuca
TTTGTGATACTAGAGCTGGACCCTATAGATGTTTTTTCTTACTGGAGTGATTTGTAATGTGAGAGCAAGAGCTAGGGATTTGTTTTCCTTCTTCCAGTGTGCTCTGGCAGCCAGCATATCCATTTGGGGTGTGTGTGTGTGTGTGTGTGTGTGTGTATACATATATATATGTATATATATGTATGTATATGTGTGTGTGTATATATGTATGTATATGTGTGTGTGTATATATGTATGTATGTGTGTGTATATATATTTATGTATATGTGCGTGTGTGTATGTATATATATGTATATATGCATGCATGCGGGTAGAAGTGGGAGGTATGCTCACCTCTGCAGCCTCATGGTTCAGCTGAAGCCTTAACCCTCCAGAAGGTTTTTCCTCCATTCAGCTGCATGCTACCCCTGTGGTCCAGCTATGGTGGTTGACCTTTGGTCAGCTGAGTTTCCATGAATGGGCTATGTGTTCACGTAGCAGCCATCTCTTTCCTCAGAGGTCCGAATCTTCAGCCTGTGGAAAGGTCTCCTATAAGTTTCTAAATTTCTTCTATGTATGTTCATCCTCAGTTCTACAAATAGCTGCATCCTGCAGTCGTCTCTTCAGTTGCTACTGTGCTTTAGAAGCTTCTTTTACTCCATTTAGTGGTCAGTCTTTACTCAATTTTTACATTAAATTTTCCCTGCTCAATGTACTGGTGTGGTTTCTGTCTCCTGACTTGACCCTATCTGATATGCAAGCATAGTCGTGAGATTTCTGGGAGAAATATAGCAGATAATCCTGTCTTCTGTGCNGCTGTGCAGCAATAAGGAATGGTATAGTTTAGATTTACCCGAAAAGATGAAGTTACAAGTATTAACCACAGAAACAAGTGAAGACAATATGATAAAGCTCCCAAGTACAGGACCTGTAGTAATTTCCCGATCTATAGTATTTTGTGTTTTGCCTAAAGATGTTTGTCATAACATTGGATCACCTCTCCTTTTACTTAATTAATATGTTCCTTTCAACCAAACCGTTTTTAATTAATCTTTATTTAATAATATTTAATTTAATTTATTTAATTTATCTTTATTTATTTAATTTATCTTTATTTATTTAATTTATCTTTATTTTGTATAGTTT
>NW_023203257.1:0-692 GCF_002007445.2 Ailuropoda melanoleuca
TTTTAAAAGCTTAATATCCAGAACTGAATAGAAATACTTCCAGTAATCATATTAGCACATAATGATGATGATGAAAACAATTTACCAGTCTGCCAAAGAACTACTAGAATTAATAAATGAATCCAGTAAATTTGCAGGATACAAAATTAATATACAAAAAATCTGCTGCATTTCTATGCACTAATAACAAAGTAGCAGAAACAGAAATTAATAAAACCATCTCATTTACAATTGCACCAAAGAAGAGTAAAATACCTAGGTATAAACTCAACCAAATAGGCTAAAGATCTATACTCTGGAAACTTTTATAAAACATTGATGAAAGAAATTGAAGATGAGACAAATTGGAAGATATACCATGCTCATGGATTGGAAAAAAATTGTTAAATTGTTAAATACATTGTTAAAATGTCCANTTGTTAAATTGTTAAATACATTGTTAAAATGTCCATACTACCCAAAGGAATACACAGATTCAATGCCACCCCTATCAAAAAAGCAATAGTATTTGTCACAGGACTAAAACAAATAATCCTAAAATTTGTATAAAACCACAAAAGATCCTGAATACCCAAAGCAATTTTGAGAAAAATGAACAAAACTGGAGGTATCACAATCCCAGATTTCAAGATATACTAAATAGCTGTAGTAATCAAAACACTATAGTACTGGCATAAAGACACACAGATCAA
>NW_023203258.1:0-3239 GCF_002007445.2 Ailuropoda melanoleuca
AAGCCTCTTTATAATAAAGTGTTGAATACCTCGTGTAATCTGTTGAATTCTTTATCAAAATTGAAAAACAGAATGGTTGTACGGAGACAGAATGGCTGTAGGTGTACTGATGGCTCACCCTCGTGGTCGCTTGCCTGACTGGGGACTGTGCTGCCATGACCCAGCATCAGGAGAGGTGCTCGTACTGCATATCACTAGCCCCAGAAAGATCACAGTTCAAATTCAAAGTATGGTTTTTACTGAATGTGTAGTACTTTCGCACCATTGTAAAATTGAAAAATTTTATGTCAAACTATCATAAGTCAGGGACTGTTTGTACCACTAAGAGGAACCAGGACTTGAAGAAAAGACTGATTCTAAAGCTGGAACAAGGCAAGTACGAGATAGCACATGTCAGAAAAGACATAAGAACCAGCCTGAATAGTGTCTCACTGGCCAAATCTAGGACAAGTTTATTGTTACAGTAAATAATGACTATAATGTAAAGAGTTGAATAAAATAACAATTATGAGTCTCTACTGATGTAAATTAGTAAATAAAAAAATAGAAAATGGAGGAAGAATGAAACATTTACATAGGGACATGGGACATTTTACACTGCTTTCCAACAAAACAATATTAATTACAAAAGTAAGAGCAAGGAACTTTAAAGTGGAGAAACAGGCACCATCTTCATCAATGATCAAAATGATCATTAGTAATAGAACAAGTTCAAAAACAAGTTCTACCTGGTGGGATGCAATGAGAAGCATGTAGGTTTACTTTTGTGATACTGCTGTGAGTTTTATAACTTGAATCTAACCATTAGGAAACATCAGGCAAACCCACATGGGGGGCATTCTACAAAGAAGTATTGAGCAAAATATCATATTTTGTGAGGACTTGTGGCCCTACTCTAATAGGATAATAGAATAAAATATGCAGAAAGCTGACATTTGGATTTATGCTGATGAAAAAGCTGACAAAAATATCAGCCAACCCTTTTAGCATAAATCTTTTTTTTTTTTTTAAATATATTGACCTATCTATCCACCAAACTCTGGAGTAGATAGGAGCTTTAATTACTGAAAGAAATAAGATGGGACTTGAGACTTTTCCCTCCAGAACTAACTGCATGAGTGCTGGGTATTGTGCCAGCTGCTCCCATGTGTTAAGCAAGATGCAGCTCTTTGCCTGGTTCATTGTTTTGGAGCAGGTATGTGAAAACTTGACCACGGAAACAGATCAGGTACTTGTTTGGGTTTTATTTGTTTTTACAGAGCAATATTGTTCTGTTCGTTGAAACTACACAATGTGTAGAAAAGGGAACTTTGCAAGAACAGATCCGTTTCAAGGTAANTGATACTGCTGTGAGTTTTATAACTTGAGTCTAACCATTAGGAAACATCAGGCAAACCCACATGGGGGACATTCTACAAAGAAGTATTGAGCAAAATATCGTATTTTGTGAGGACTTTTGGCCCTACTCTAATAGGATAATAGAATAAAATATGCAGAAAGCTGACATTTGGATTTATGTTGATGAAAAAGCTGACAAAAATATCAGCCAACCCTTTTAGCATAAATCTTTTTTTTTTTTTAAATATATTGACCTATCTATCCACCAAACTCTGGAGTAGATAGGAGCTTTAATTACTGAAAGAAATAAGATGGGACTTGAGACTTTTCCCTCCAGAACTAACTGCATGAGTGCTGGGTATTGTGCCAGCTGCTCCCATGTGTTAAGCAAGATGCAGCTCTTTGCCTGGTTCATTGTTTTGGAGCAGGTATGTGAAAACTTGACCACGGAAACAGATCAGGTACTTGTTTGGGTTTTATTTGTTTTTACAGAGCAATATTGTTCTGTTCGTTGAAACTACACAATGTGTAGAAAAGGGAACTTTGCAAGAACAGATCCGTTTCAAGGTAAGTACCTGATATTCCTTGTGACCAGAGAAATTACTTCCTCTTCATTCATCATTTTATTTAATTCATATATGGAAATCTAGAAATTCTGATTTTTTTTATTGAAAGAAATAGGTTCTTTTTTTTTTTTTTTTAAAGTAGGTTTCATGCCATGCAGGGCTTGAGCTCAACAACCCTGAGATCAAGACCTGAGTTGAGGTCAAGATTTGGATGCTTAACCTACTGAGCTATCCAGGCGCCCCTGGTAGAAATGCGATCTTAGGAGAAATACACACGAATCCTAAATCCTGGGGGTTAAAATATCCCCAGAGTAATCATGATTCAGGCAGCAGTGGCAGAATGCTCACATCTAAGACCCTCTTCCCTAGGTCTGATGGAATCAAGGCTGGAGTAAACTGCTAGTTATGTGGTGCCGAGATCTCTCTCTCAGTCTTTTCACTAATACTTGAAATTCCACCAAGAGACATCCATTTCTCTGTGCTTTTATAACTTAATCTTTAGAAGAAGCATTTGGAATTGATTATAAAAAATCAATATCTGAAGTTATAACATCTAAGCTTGAACCCCAGCTCCTTTAGCCAGAATCTCAGCTTCTTCGGTGAGAGTATTTAACTCAGAGGGCCATTGCAAGGGTAAATTTGGACAATTTATGGAAAAACCCATAGTTGATACAAATACTTTTAAAATTTAAAGAATATTAAGATGAGTTCACTTTCTTCTAATTTTTCTAAGTGCCCCTCAGTGTCAAAATGTTACTCTTCATCCTCAAAATAACTCCACAATGTAGGTATTATCTCATTTTATAGGTGAATAAAGAGACTCAGAGAGATAAAGTACTTTTTCCTAGAAACACTTAAATAGTAAAAGACTAAGCAGGAATTAAATTCAAGATCTGGCATACTAACTGCCAACCCTCCCTAAAAAGAAGGACTTTGTCCAAAAACAGACCTGGCAGATGAGGTCTATACTTGTTGTCAGATGAGGTCTAGGAAGTGTCTACGTCTGATTAACAAGGACAAAATGCGCTCGTTGGAGCTGCTCTCATTTAGGCTGACTAAAATTGGGATAGATATTATTCTGAGAGATTTTTGATGAATACCCATTGAAATAAGGCTAGGATAAAAGCTAAGGTCATTAGTTAGGAAAGACTGGATTCTGTGCCCCCCAAATGGACAGAACATAGTTCTAGGGGTAGACAAGAAAGAAGTGGGTGATTTAGAAAATAAAGTACAGATTAGAGAAATCTGACAGCTCATGAATTTGTTAACTTTTCTCACTTGCTACTCTCCCCAGCTGACCTATTCCACGAACCCACATCCACATAAATACACACA
>NW_023203259.1:0-2260 GCF_002007445.2 Ailuropoda melanoleuca
AAAAAAAAAAAAAAGTTTAATGAAATTACTCTTATAGTAAATTACATGAATTAGACAAAGTACTTATATGCACAGTTGAGAACAGTATTGGCAAAACAGTACTGTCACCACACTGGAAAATGTTTAAAAATATATATAAAATTTGACCTGAGAGCTAGCAAGTGAGGACTTTATAGTTGAAAAGTTCTTGTCACCTATTAAAAATAGGAAAAAAAAACCCTTAGATTTATTTAAACAACACCAGTCTAAATATTTAGTATCAAAGAGTTTAAACCCCCCCAAAAATCCTTAGAATATTTTAAAGCAAAATGTAGCATAGTCCTTCATATGCAAACAAAAAGTCCCACATCATTGCAATATTAATAAGAGGCAAAGTAGAGGCTCTTTTCAAGGTAAAATAAGCTAAATAGGACAAAGAAGGTCATGTTTTAGTGGCAAATGTAAAATCTAGAGTGATATGAATGTCACAAACCTTTATGGGTTGAATAGCAGATCATTAAAATGTATTAAGTGAAAACTCCTGTAAATCAAGAAAAGCTGAGAGGCCATAATTAGTGGAGTCTTTAGTGTATCTCTTTTAGTCCCAGTCAGATCAAATAGAACCAGTGTAAATAAGGATAAAGAATACCCAAATTGGGGCACCAGGGTGGCTCACTTGGTTAAGTGTCTGCCTGTAGCTCGGGTCATGATCCCAGGGTCCTGGGATAGAGCCGGGAGTTGGGCTCCCTGCTCAGTGAGAAGTCTGCCTCTCCCTCCGCCCCTCCCCTACTCACGCTCTCTCTCTCTCAAATAAATAAATAAAATCTTAAAAAAAATAAATAATATAGTGGATAAGGTTATTTAATAATTACATAGTATATATTAAATTTCATACTCTACACATAAAATTTATCTTCTTCAACACGCTCACAAAATACTTTCAAAATAACTGACTATCCTTTAGGCACAAAGAATACACATAAAGAGAGAGAGATAATACAATGCCAGCTGTATTCTTTGCATAAAGCAATGAATCAGAAATTGATCAAAATTGGAAACAACCACAATAAAACTGCTTAAAAATCATTGTCACTCCTGGCTCACCCGAGTGGCTCAGTCAGTTAAGCTCCCAACTCTTGATTTTGGCTCAGGTCATGGTCTCAGGGTTGTGAGACCGAGCCCCCCGTCAAGTCCTGTGCTCAGCACAGAGTCTGCTTGTTCCTCTCCCTCTGCCCCTCCTCCTGCTCACACACATGCATGCTCCCTCTCTCTCTGTCTCTCTCTCTCTCAAATATAGACAGACAGACAGACAGACAGACATAAACAAATAATATCTTTAAAAAAAGTTAGTGCCACTCCTAAATTTGACTCCTGGGGGCAAATACAAAATCAAAAGAATTGATGAACAGTTGGACAATAAACAAGAAAGGGCAGATAACCACATAAAATAAAGTGCATATGTTTGTGAGAAAGTAGTGTGTATAAAATTTATCCTAAAATTGAAAATGTGGATAAAAATATTAGTTTTAATGATTGTTACAACTCCGATATGGAATAAGCCAATGTGCATTCAGTTTGAAGTAAGGGCGTTTCTGCAGGTAATATAACTTCACATTAATTGTCCTTCTATTGAAAATCTAGTGTCTTCTCTTATCAAAACAAGGGATTGCCTCCTAGCTCTCATGTATAACGTCCCACATCCTTGCTAAATGGCTGTCTGTTTTTGTTCACAGAAGAACAGGAAGAAAATGGTGGCAAGGTTCTATTTTCCATTCTTTCTCCATTACATCAAAATCAAGGCTCCTAGGTATGAGTAGTTTCTTTTCCACTCAGAAGCATCCCTGTCATTTAGTGTCAAAACTAATTAGATGAGTAGTTTAAAAAAAAAAGAAAAACAGAAACAAAAACATGAGCTTCAACACTTAGAGTGGAGAGAAAGAGGGAGTTAGGGAAGAAAGGAAAAGGGGGAGCGTATATTATAAAAATCAAATAAACTTCAGTCTGGGATTGAGAAAACTAAGTAAAGAACACCAGTGAATCTCAAAATTTATCAAAAACTGACTTGTATGTTTTCACTAACATGAAAACATCGAAATGTAAACTAAAAACATGGAAATGTATGTGATATTTGTTTTTACTCATAGAAAAATGAGGTAAATACTTTAATTATTCTTACAAGGATGTGAGTTGCAAAGAACACCTTTTTCTTTATTACTCTGGTGCCTGGAGCAGTATCTGGCATATTATAGGAACTAAATAAGTGTTTGATAAACATATAAAA
>NW_023203259.1:6795-9464 GCF_002007445.2 Ailuropoda melanoleuca
CTGCTTAACCTTCTGCTTGGCTTCCCTCCACCAGGCATGTATGATCACACACCCCTTCCTGGTAGCTTGCTCATGCAGTACATTTCAATATTCACTCATTAAATAAAAGTGAGCCTTATCCACTGCCCCCCATCCAATCAACAGAGCAAACATCTCTATGGTAAATATAGAAGGAATGGGGAAAATCAAGGACCAACATTACCAAACCTACTTGTGTGTATACCATATATTGGGCAGACCAGAAAAGGTCATCCTGACTATTACACTCAGGTGATGATCTTATTCTAATTGGTTATGTCTAAAAAAATCATAAAGAGATAATCAAATAAATCCAAAGCTCTTTTGAAAAGTAGGAGGAATTTAATATGAACTATACCTTTTTATGAGAAATGTCTGGGCAAAAAGCAGTGACCCCTGTCACTTAGATTGAACACCCTTTTCAAGTCCTCTTACAGCTCTTGAATCATTGTAAGATAAAAAGAACACTCGTCTCCTTATCTGCCCAAGTTTTGGAGGGAATACATCTCACTGCATGCCATTTTGACATTGGTGGTTCACCTGTGTTCCCGTATGTCCCCTTATGGGAACTCCTTTTCTATGCTTCACTAGCCATTGCTCAAACTTTTGTTGTTACTTTGTCCCCAAGAGTTAAAGATTTAATTCATTCATTTATTGNAATTTATTATTTTATATGTTTATCAAACACTTATTTAGTTCCTATAATATGCAAGATACTGCTCCAGGCACCAGAGTAATAAAGAAAAAGGTGTTCTTTGCAACTCACATCCTTGTAAGAATAATTAAAGTATTTACCTCATTTTTCTATGAGTAAAAACAAATATCACATACGTTTCCATGTTTTTAGTTTACATTTCGATGTTTTCATGTTAGTGAAAACATACAAGTCAGTTTTTGATAAATTTTGAGATTCACTGGTGTTCTTTACTTAGTTTTCTCAATCCCAGACTGAAGTTTATTTGATTTTTATAATATACGCTCCCCCTCTTCCTTTCTTCCCTAACTCCCTCTTTCTCTCCACTCTAAGTGTTGAAGCTCATGTTTTTGTTTCTGTTTTTCTTTTTTTTTTAAACTACTCATCTAATTAGTTTTGACACTAAATGACAGGGATGCTTCTGAGTGGAAAAGAAACTACTCATACCTAGGAGCCTTGATTTTGATGTAATGGAGAAAGAATGGAAAATAGAACCTTGCCACCATTTTCTTCCTGTTCTTCTGTGAACAAAAACAGACAGCCATTTAGCAAGGATGTGGGACGTTATACATGAGAGCTAGGAGGCAATCCCTTGTTTTGATAAGAGAAGACACTAGATTTTCAATAGAAGGACAATTAATGTGAAGTTATATTACCTGCAGAAACGCCCTTACTTCAAACTGAATGCACATTGGCTTATTCCATATCGTAGTTGTAACAATCATTAAAACTAATATTTTTATCCACATTTTCAATTTTAGGATAAATTTTATACACACTACTTTCTCACAAACATATGCACTTTATTTTATGTGGTTATCTGCCCTTTCTTGTTTATTGTCCAACTGTTCATCAATTCTTTTGATTTTGTATTTGCCCCCAGGAGTCAAATTTAGGAGTGGCACTAACTTTTTTTAAAGATATTATTTGTTTATGTCTGTCTGTCTGTCTGTCTGTCTATATTTGAGAGAGAGAGAGACAGAGAGAGAGGGAGCATGCATGTGTGTGAGCAGGAGGAGGGGCAGAGGGAGAGGAACAAGCAGACTCTGTGCTGAGCACAGGACTTGACGGGGGGCTCGGTCTCACAACCCTGAGACCATGACCTGAGCCAAAATCAAGAGTTGGGAGCTTAACTGACTGAGCCACTCGGGTGAGCCAGGAGTGACAATGATTTTTAAGCAGTTTTATTGTGGTTGTTTCCAATTTTGATCAATTTCTGATTCATTGCTTTATGCAAAGAATACAGCTGGCATTGTATTATCTCTCTCTCTTTATGTGTATTCTTTGTGCCTAAAGGATAGTCAGTTATTTTGAAAGTATTTTGTGAGCGTGTTGAAGAAGATAAATTTTATGTGTAGAGTATGAAATTTAATATGTACTATGTAATTATTAAATAACCTTATCCACTATATTATTTATTTTTTTTAAGATTTTATTTATTTATTTGAGAGAGAGAGAGAGAGCATGAGTAGGGGAGGGGCAGAGGGAGAGGCAGACTTCTCACTGAGCAGGGAGCCCAACTCCAGGCTCTATCCCAGGACCCTGGGATCATGACCCGAGCTACAGGCAGACACTTAACCAAGTGAGCCACCCTGGTGCCCCAATTTGGGTATTCTTTATCCTTATTTACACTGGTTCTATTTGATCTGACTGGGACTAAAAGAGATACACTAAAGACTCCACTAATTATGGCCTCTCAGCTTTTCTTGATTTACAGGAGTTTTCACTTAATACATTTTAATGATCTGCTATTCAACCCATAAAGGTTTGTGACATTCATATCACTCTAGATTTTACATTTGCCACTAAAACATGACCTTCTTTGTCCTATTTAGCTTATTTTACCTTGAAAAGAGCCTCTAATTTGCCTCTTATTAATATTGCAATGATGTGGGACTTTTTGTTTGCATATGAAGGACTATGCTACATTTTGCTTTAAAATATTCTAAGGATTTTT
>NW_023203260.1:0-2247 GCF_002007445.2 Ailuropoda melanoleuca
TCAAATTTTATTATGCTGTATTTCCCTTTTGTTCAAATAAAAATATTTGTAATTTATCTGGTGATTAAATCTTTGACTCAAGTTTTATAGAAATGTGTTGTCATTTTGAAATATTTGCCAATTTCCCCAATTTTTTCTTTTGTTGATTTCTAATTCGACTCAAATATGTTCATTTGATTTACTGCTTTTTAATTTATTGAGATTTGTCTTATGGTCCAAAATATGGCCTATCTTAAAATTTTTTCCATATGTGTTTTAAAAGAATATTTATTCTCCTCTCATGATGCAGAGTGATAATATAAATCTGAGTTAGGTAAAATTGATTCTTGATTAGATCTACGGTATCCTTTCCAATTTTCTGCTCAGTTGTTCTATTAATTTTTCAGATTTAAGAATTAAATTCTCCAATTATTTGTTGCGTTGTCTATTTCTCCTTTCAATTTTTTTCTGGCTTGCTTTACTTATTTTGTATCTATTGTTAAGTGTGTACACATTTATAATTGTTATATATTCATGATGTACTGATCTTTTTATCATTAGGTAATCTCACATGTAATATTCTTGGCTTACTGTGTATTTTGTCTGATATGAAAATAACCACTCCAGATCTCCAATGGTTACTTTGTACATGGTATATTTTTCCATGCTTTATTTTCTATCTACTTTTGTCCTGAATCTATACTGCATCTCCTATAGAGAGCAGATAGTTCGACCTTGGTTTATTTATCCAATCTGATGATCTTTGCCTTTCGACAGGAGCACCTTCAGTAAATTTTTAGCTATTGTATTCTTCAAATCCAGAATTTCCATTTGGTTTCTCTTTTTATAGTTTTTAATCTCTTTATCAAGATCTTTCTTGACTCAACAAAGTGTCATTATGCTGTTCTTTCAGTCTTTAAACTTGTTTTGCTTAATTCTTTGAACATAATTATAATAGATCTTTTGAAATCTTTATTTTCCAAATTTCAACATCTGGGCTAACTCATAGTCTCTAATTGCTTCTTTTTTCCTGATTAGGGTTACACTTTCTTGTTTCTTTTCCTTTCTTGTAACTTTTGATTTAAACTACCATTTAAGATACTGTTATATACTGTAAACACTCTAGATTCTGATATTATCCTCCCAAGAGTTATAGTTGTTGTTGTTGTTTGTTTGTTTGTGTCGTGAGCGTGCTGTACTAATTGGTGTGGCCTCAGGGCAGTAGAAGGCACACACGAGTTGTGCCAATGTCAGCTTTATTCAATCATANCGAGTTGTGCCAATGTCAGCTTTATTCAATCATAAAGCAAGGTGAACATAACATAACTGTAAAGCAGATTCAGGAATCCAAACTTAATGACACTCCACTTCACTTGGCTTCTTACACACCACACAAAGCAAAGCACAATACAAAGTCACACAACAAGGGGTGCCTGGCTGGCTCAGCGAGAAGAACACGCACCTCTTGATCTCAGGGTCATGAGTTTGAGCCCTGTTTGGGAGAGATTGCTTAAATAAATTTTAAAAAACAGTCACACAAGATACAACAAGGGATTGGAAGTTTTTTTTTTCTTTAAATTCAAGTTAGTTAACAAATAGTGTATTGTTAGTATCAGAGGCAGAGGTCAGTGATTCATCAGTTGCATATAACACCCAGTGTTCATTACATCACGTGTCCTCCTTAATGCCCATCACCCAGTTACCCCATCCCCCAACCACCTCCCTCCAGCAACCCTCAGTTTGTTTCCTATAGTTACGAGTCTCTTAAGGTTTGTCGCCCTCTCTGATTTCATCTTATTTTATTTTTTCCTCCCTTCCAAGGTTAGGAATTCAATGAACCAAATGTGAAGTCAGCCTGTAAGCATTGAGATGAGGCCTCCGTTCCCTCAAGATCAGTTCTTATGCTGTTTATTACGTTCAAGTAGTGGAGAACCTCTGTTATGTTCGGAGATCGGTTGGGCAGATCCTTTGGTGACAGTTGCCCTTTCGATGTGGTCAGACGTGATAGGGTCAGCATCTGGAAAGTCTGACAGTTTGCTGAAAAAAATCCTCTCTTTTAGAAGGAGTTTAATCAGTCTTGGGACTTTGGAGACCTCTTCTGGTTTTGCTGGTTATCACTTCTGGATGTTGTCAACCTTTGCTGGTTTCGGCGATATGTGGTCTTGGCTGCAATGCCCTTGGCTGCTTGCATCACTGCTTGACATAAGTCACTGCTTGACATGAGTGACTCCATCTTGCTCTCCACAGTTTGTTTAAATGTTTAGTAAT
>NW_023203266.1:0-593 GCF_002007445.2 Ailuropoda melanoleuca
CTGCTGGGAGCCTGCTTCTTCCTCTCCCACTCCCTCTGCTTGTGTTCCCTCTCTTGCTGGCTGTCTCTCTCCGTCAAATGGATAAATAAATAAATCTTAAAAAAAAAAAAGAAATCACTTAGAGAAATAGGGAGCCCTTTGTTATGAGGGGTCATTGGTGAGTCCTCAGACATTTGATCTTGAAAATTAAAAACTTTGCTCCATGAAAGCACCATTAAAAAAAAATTAAAGGGATAAGCCAAAAACCAGAAAGAGATATTTGCAACCCACATAATAGGGGAAGATTAGAACTTTGAATATGTAAAGGAAAAGATGAATATACCTAACTAACAAATAGATGAAAGACCTGAATAGGAATTTTGGAGCAGAGAAAGTATGTATTACTATTAAATATGTGAAATGTTCATCTTAGCTCTACCAGTAATCATGTGAATATTAATCAAGACCACAAAAAGATATCATCNCAAAAAGATATCATCTTATACCACTACATTGGCAAAAACCTAAGAGATCTAAAAAAAAAAAACACATACATATTGCTAGTGGGAGTGTTAATTAGTACAACTACTTGGAAAACAATGTAGAATTATCTT
>NW_023203267.1:0-637 GCF_002007445.2 Ailuropoda melanoleuca
GCTTCCTGGGAAAGGTGTGGTCTCACCTGGTGTTCACTTTGCCTGTCCTCAACTCCTGGAAGAAGCCTCGGGAGAGCTGGGCAGGCTGGGACCGTGTGCTGCAGGGTGGGTGAGTGCCTCTCCCCTGGGACAGAAGAAATAGAAACACAGAGGGCTGGTTCCCCTTTCCTGGCCCTGTGGCCCCTCGTCTCCCCCCGCCTCCTGTGAGAGCTCAGGCCAGGGCCATTCCCCGTGTGTGCTTTCAGCAGAGCTGTTCTCGGTTTGGGAGCCCTTGCCGGCCGATGAGCTTGCTGCCCCCCCAACAGGGGCTGAGGCTTTGGGGGGTCACTGTTGAGAGGGGCTGCCTCCTCCTGCCAGGACTGTACCTTCCCCGGCACCTCCTCCCTTGCATGGGAACTTCTGTCTCCACTTGGCCTGGTGGGTGTTGTGGTTTCCAGCCCAGGAGCTTGCCCTAAGCCATATTTGGAGGGACGTTTGTTCACCGGAGGCCTTTGTACAAAGTGCTTGGATGGAGGGAGGCACATGTCCCAGGCCTAAAAAAANCCATAGCAGATGCCGCCCTGTGCGTCATCTTTGCTTCTGAAACTCTTACACCTGCCGACCCTTCAGACAGCTGCTGATAGTAATAAATACAGGT
>NW_023203268.1:0-832 GCF_002007445.2 Ailuropoda melanoleuca
TGGCCAAAACTTGGAGGCAACCAAAATGCCCTTCAGGAGGTGAATGGATGCATTAACTGTGGTCCATCCAGGCAATGGAATATCATTCCACACTGAAAAGGAAATGAGCTATCAAGTCAGAAAAAGACATAGAGGAAATTTAAGTGCATATTACTAAATGAAAGAAGCCATTCGGAAAAGGCTACGTACTGTATGATTCCAACTATATGATGTTCTGGGAAATGCAAAACTATGGAGACAGTTAAAAAAAAATCAGCTGTTGCCAGGAGTTGGAGGAGCAGGGGAACAATGAATATGTGGAGCATGGAGGATATACAGGGCAATGAAAATACTCTGCATGATGCTATAATGATAGATATATGTCATTATACATTTGTCCAAACTCATGGAATCTACACCAAAATTAAACTATGTACTTTGAGTGTTGATGATGTGTCAATGTTAAGTTCATCTTGTAACAAACTGTACCGCCCTGGTTGGGAATATTTATAAAAGGGGAGGAGTGTCTATGTGGGAATAGAGAACATGTAGGAAATCTTTATACCCTCCCCTCAAATTTGCTATACACCTAAAACTGCTCTAAAAAGATAAAGCCAATAAAAAACATCATACTAACTGTTCCATCTCTGGAAGAATTTAAAATATGTGATAAAATTCAACACCTCTTCCTTGGGGCAGGGGATGGGGAGAAGGGAATATTTAGAGCATCAAAAATAGGAGGCAACATCCTTAATCTGGTCAAATGAATCTCCTTAAACTCTACAGCAAACCTAATGATAAAACACCTGAATCACTCCTTTTTAAAAAAAGCAGATTTCTATTCAACATCATA
>NW_023203269.1:0-2126 GCF_002007445.2 Ailuropoda melanoleuca
GATAGAAAGGTAAAACAATGCTAGAAAGAAACCTAAAGTAAAATTTCAAAAAGTATGATCTTAATTTCAATTTGTCAGATATTTTGTGCCTACACATCTCTTCCATCTCTCTGTTTTAGGAGTTGCTGTGAGACACACACACACACACACACACACACACAATTGTGGTAGCACGAGTTACTGTTTTCTGTTTTGATACATTCTTTATTTTACACAGTTTGAAACATTCAGTGTCTGGTGCTTTTTTACTAATAGGAGGACCCTCTCATATTATAGAATGACGCTCTTCCTCCTCTCCTCACCACATACGTGTAAGTAGTGTATGTGTAAATATATACTTACATGTGTTGACTTATCCACACACAGACACAAATGTACTTATAACATGATTTGAATATCTCGAGGCAATTGGGTTGATTTAAAACTTAAAACAGTGAATTTACTTAAAAAATAACAATTATATTCTATATTTAAGCTGAAAAACATAACCCCTATTACAAATGTCTTTTACAAGCTCTTTGTTGGCGGCAGACTGTGTTGATGCTCTATCCAATAGGTATTATCCTCCAAGTATTCTTAATGATAGACACTTCCTTTTTTGATAGAGCTGAAAATGGGAGATTCTCATTTTTGTCAGTTTTCCTTGCAGCTGTGTTGACCGTGAGGCATAGCCACATGACTTCCCAGACATAAAGGAAATAATCTATTGGCATCTGGAGATGATTTACTTCATGCTATGGAGAGATATGTGAAAGATTTCTTTTGCCTTGTTGCTTGCTTTATTCTTTGGATATATTGGTGTTTAGATGTCATTCCTGGAGCTCTGGCAACCTTTTTGTGAGCATGAGATGATAGGCCTGAGAATGAAGGCCAACAAACTGAGGATGGGGAAATGGAAGAGATTGAATCTTGATGAGAGTGATTTGTTGCTAAAGGAAGCCTAGGATAATCTAGTTTAAGGCTTATTGCTAGGTGAGAGGAATAAGCTCTTGTTTAAAATGGGTTTTTAATTGAGCATTCTGTAACTTGAAGCTAGAAACTTTCTAAGGAGTAGCATAGGTTGAAGGTTGTATTCCCAAGATATTAACTTTAAAAAAATGTTACTTAGGCAAATGAACATCTTCTTGAGATTCTTATTCCTTTTTGGAAACACTGAAGAGAGAAACCAATTTGTCATGATGAGAAGCTGAGTTTGTGCAGATTTAATCTTAAATTTTAACTATTTTCTTGGGTTCCCCTAGACTGTGATTTTCGTTCACTGTACCCTGTGGTCTTTGAAATACAAACATTCTCCAATATTTTTTCTTATATTTGTGAGAAGGATAAAAATTTGTATACCACCTAATGTGTGCAAAATACTTAATCAAAATAGTTCTTTCAAGTCTTTCTACTAAATATAACTCTGACTCAATTTCTTCTCCATTTTATCCAAGACTTAATAATAATTTGAGACATACTTTTATTACAAAATATCAATCACCCAATGGGTAATGGAAAACCACTGAAAGTTCTTAAACTAAGGAGGGATAGCATTTTGCTTTCAACGCTTATTCTAACAGCAGTGTACATGATTGAATAGGAGGAATTATGTGGGAAAATGCTAGAATAATAGGAGGTACTACAGTTTAGCAGTATGGTTCAGTCAAAATCAAAGAAGCTGTGTGGTGGCTGTGGGACAAGGACAGAGATCATTGTGGTCGTAGACACTATTGCTTAACACTAGTGAGAAATGTGGAATGTTTTCTGAAGGTTCTCAGGCAAAGGACAGCATGATTTTCAGAAATATTTATTGAATTTCTTCTATATGCTCTGCACTGATCTTAACCCCAGGAGCAATGTACTAAGCAAGATAGAGGAGATGTTGTCCTTATAGAACTTACAGTTTATAGGGGAACACAGGAATTAAGGGGAAAAATGTCTGATGAGTATTATGAGGTATTCATGAGGATATAAATAATAACCAGTGACAATTATTGACTATTATTATATGCCAGACAATGTTCTAACTCTATTACTAAACAGAGAGAGAGAGAGAGAGAGAGAAAAAAANGAGACAAATCAAGAAACAGACTCTTAAGTGTAGAGAGCAAGCTGCTGGTTACCAGAGGGGAGGTGGATGGGGATGG
>NW_023203270.1:0-2310 GCF_002007445.2 Ailuropoda melanoleuca
TGGATGATGCAGAATGAGGAGAAAGGGGGCCAAAGTGACATCTATCCTTGGGTAGCAGATTTTGGGGCTAAAAGTTTTAAGACTGAGAGACCAATATTTGTATTTTAAACCCTTATGATATATAAAACATAGGTCTGTAGTTGCAGCAAAGCCCTCTAGTCCATGAATTAATGTGCTATTACTCACGCTCAATCACTGTGCACGCATACTACCTGTGCCTTTGTGCACAACACATTCATGCCCTGTTGTGTCTCACTGCCTAATTAGTACATGAAACTACATGATTTATGAACTTCAAGGGATTATGTCATGTGGTGTGTAAAAAAGGAGAATGCTAGGGTGCCTGTGTGGCTCAGTCAGTTGAGAGTCTGACTCTTAATATTGGCTCAGGTCTTGATCACAGGGTTGTGAGTTTGGGCCCCGTATTTGGTTCCATGCTGGGAATAGAGCCTACTGAAAAATAAAATTAAAGAAAAGCAGGATGTTGAGAGGTATTTGGTACTTCATCTGGGGGGAAAACAGCATTGATTTTTGTATGATGTCTTTCGGTGTCAGTTTCTGTGGTACTTGGGCTGCAACAAGGTATATGTGACTTTTCAGTTTCAGTTGGTTGGCTGACAACCATTGTTCAGTAAATATTTCTTGTCTCCCTAGGCATTATGGAAGGAGAGCATTTACCAGAAGAAATATGAAGCAGCAGCTCTGAAGCCTGAGCAATGGTTGGCAGCCCCAACCTGGCTTGGCTTCACTCAGCCTCACTGAACCAGATCCAACACTGTTGGCTCCCTGGGCTTGCTACAGCTCTCTAATCCTTAGAATCTCTTCAATTCCAGCTAGAATGCTGCGTCAGGCACTTCGCAGACTTGGTCGAAAGCTGGTACGCAGACATCCCCNATCCGCTGGAGAAAGTGTTTGAGTTTGAAACTGGCGTAACACTGCGCACTCTGGACTTAGTGGCCCTGGGTGTGGGCCGCACAGTGGGTGTTGGTGTGTATTTCCTGGCTAATGAGGTGGCCAGTAATCAAGCAGGACCATCTCTTGTGATCTGCTTTTTGGTGGCCGGCCTAACTTCAATGTTGGCTGGGCTGTGCTATGCAGAGTTTAGTGTCCGGGTTCCCCATCCTGGCTCTGCATATCTCTACAGCTTTGTCACCATAGGTGAACTCTGGGCTTTCATCACTGGCTGGAACCTCATCCTCTCCTTTGTTGCTGATGGATTCATTGTGGTCCAAGCCTGGTCCTTGGCTTTTGACATCCTCTTTGCAAACAGGATCTCTGAGACCCTGCATGAGAGCATCTCAGAGCAAGTTCCCCAATTCTTTGCAGACAATGTAAACTACTTTTTTGTCCTCTTTCTGTTTTTCTTCATGGAAATTCAATATGTGGGTCGACATGGGTTCTTCAGAATTTTCGAAGTGTTCACATTGGTGAAGCTTTTGGCTCTCAGTTTTGTCATCATTTCTGGCTTCATTAAGGGGGACCTGCACAACTGGAATCTCACAGAAGAGGACTACATACAGGCTGGACTCAATGACACCTCTCGCTTGGGCCCTCTGGGCTCTGGAGGATTCATGCCTTTTGGCTTCCAGGGGCTTCTCCGAGGATCAGCTTCCTGTTTCTATGCATTTATAGGTTTCAGCATTATTGTTACCAGAGTCAAAGAATCGCACAATCCTCAGCGTTCCATCCCCATGGGCATTGTGATTTCACTGCTCATCTGCTTTTTGGTGTATTTCGGTGTCTCTGCGGCACTTACACTCATGGTGCCTTACTACCAGCTTCGACCTGGGAGCACCTTGCCTGAGATATTTCTCCATATTGGCTGGGTCCCTGCCTACTATGTTGTAGTTATTGTAATGTTTTGTAATGTTTTTGTCTACGCCTACTGGAGCTTTACATTCCCCATACGTTTGGTGATATACATGATGGCAGAGGATCGCCTCCTGTTCCCTGTCCTTACCAGGATCCGTACTCACACATGTGGCCGCATCATAGCCATTGTGATCTTTGTCACTATTGCAGCAATAATGGTATTCTTCTTTGGAATCACTGATCTTCTGGACCTGAGGTCATTTGGGACCCTGATATCTTATTCCCTGATAGCTTTTTGTGTTCTCATCGTCAGGTATCAACCTAAGAGGAGGAAGGAAGAAAATGAAGAAGCACTGCAGGAGAATGGGGGAAATGAAATGCAGGTGCAGGAGGAGAACGGACCTGCAGCAGAGAAGCTGACTCTTAGGGGACTATTTTTTCCAGGCAGCCCCACCCCCACTCCACTCTCTGGCCGGGTTGTCTATGTTTGCTCCTCAC
>NW_023203271.1:0-519 GCF_002007445.2 Ailuropoda melanoleuca
TCCCGGATCGCTCGCGCCCGCGTGTGTGCTCGGGGCCCGCGCCGGAGGAAGAGGGCTCAGCCGACTCCCCGGCCCCAGGCTCTCCGCCTGCGCGCCCTTCCGCGCCCTCAGCCCGAGCTGCGCCGGCCGAGGCCCTCTGCTGGGGCGGAATGGCGGGGCTCAGCCAGGGAGCGGTGGCCCCCCGGCTGCACTCCCGCGCCCTTTGCTGCGGATGTTTGCACACATGTAATTAGCTCTCATTACCCTGGCTTTCAGCTCGCGGACTCCGGGCCTGAGGGCCGCGCCCGCGGGGAACTCGGCTATGGAGCCACTGCCTCTCCGCTCGAGCCCCTCGGCCCGGGCCGGGAACGGCTCTATCCGAATCCCCAGCCCCTCGCGTCGTGCGTCTGTGTGCGCCTGGNCTGTGTGCGCCTGGATGTCTGCACGACCACCACGTGCTGGCCATGAACGTCTGTGTGTCTGATGCTGCGTCTACACCGGCGCGTAAGGGCACGCGGCGGGGGAAGGTGCGCAAGAACC
>NW_023203272.1:0-2511 GCF_002007445.2 Ailuropoda melanoleuca
AATCTAAAATGCAGTTTTTATATTCTCACCTCAAGAAGCTGGAACAGCAACAGAGGGACATGCCTAATCCACGTACAAGGAAGCAGTTGACCAAGATTAGAGCAGAAATCAATGAATTAGAAACTAGGAGTACAGTAGAGCTGACCAACAGAACTAGAAGCTGGTTCTTTAACAGAATCAATAAAATTGGCAGACCACTGGCAAGACTTATCCAAAAGAATAGAGAAAGGACCCAAATTAATAAAATTATGAATGAAAAAGGAGGTCACAGCAACACCAATGAAATTGGAAGGATTATTAGAAACTTTTATCAACAGCTTTATGCCAATAAATTAAGCAATCTGGAAGAGATGGAGGCCTTCCTGGAAACCTATAAACTACCAAGACTGAAACAGGAAGAAATAGATTTCTTAAATAGGCCTGATTAATTATGAAGAGATTGAGTCAGTGATAAACACCTTCCAAAAAACAAAACTCCAGGCCCGGACAGTTTTCCTGGGGAATTCTACCAAACATTCAAGGAAGAAATAATACCTATTCTCCTAAAGCTATTTCAAAAAATACAAACAGAAGGAAAGCTACCAAACTCATTCTATGAGGCCAATATTACCTTGATCCCCAAACCAGGCAAAGACCCCCTCAAAAAGGAGAATTACAGACCGATTTCTCTAATGAATATGGATGCCAAAATCCTCAACAAGATCCTTGCTAATAGAATCCAACAGTACATTAAAAGGATTATCCATCATGACCAAGTGGGATTCATACCTGGGATGCAAGCATGGTTCAACACTCGCAAATCAATCAATGTGATACATCATATTCAGAAAGAAAAATTCAAAAATCATATGATTCTCTCAGTAGATGCAGAAAAAGCATTTGACAAAACACAGCATCCTTTCCTGATTAAAACACTTCAGAGTGTAGGGATTGAGGGTACATTCCTCAATCTCATAAAAACCATCTATGAAAAGCCTACAGCAAATATCTATCTCAATGGGGAAAAGCTGGAAGCCTTTCCCTTAAGATCAGGAACACGACAAGGATGCCCACTCTCGCCACTATTATTCAACATAGTACTAGAAGTCCTTGCAACAGCAATCAGAAGACAAAAAGGGATCAAAGGTATCCAAATCGGCAAAGAAGAAGTCAAACTGTCTCTCTTTGCAGATGACATGATACTCTATATGGAAAACCCAAAGGAATCCACTCCCAAACTATTAGAAGTTATAGAACAATTCAGTAAGGTGGCAGGATACAAAATCAATGCCCAGAAATCAGTTGCATTTCTATACACGAATAACGAGACTGAAGAAAGAGAAATTAGGGAATCCATCCCATTTACAATAGCACCAAAAACCATACGTTATCTTAGAATTAACTTAACCAGAGACGTAAAGGATCTATATTCTAGAAACTATAAATCACTCTTGAAAGACATTGAGGAAGACATAAAAAGATGGAAAAATATTCCATGCTCATGGATTGGAAGAATTAACATAGTTAAAATGTCCATACTACCCAGAGCAATCTACACTTTCAATGCTATCCCGATCAAAATACCGAGGACATTTTTCAAAGAACTGGAACAAATAGTCCTTAAATTTGTATGGAAACAGAAAAGGCCCAGAATCTCCAAGGAACTGTTGAAAAGGAAAAACAAAGCTGGGGGCATCACAATGCCGGATTTCGAGCTGTACTACAAAGCTGTGATCACAAAGACAGCATGGTACTGGCACAAAAACAGACACATCGACCAATGGAACAGAATAGAGAACCCAGAAATGGACCCTCGGCTCTTTGGGCAACTAATCTTTGATAAAGCAGGAAAAAACATCCGGTGGAAAAAAGACAGTCTCTTCAATAAATGGTGCTGGGAAAATTGGACAGCTACATGCAAAAGAATGAAACTTGACCACTCTCTCACACCATACACAAAGATAAACTCCAAATGTCTGAAAGACCTCGATGGGAGACAGGAATCCATTAAAATCCTAGAGGAGAACATAGGCTGCAACCTCTACAACATCGGTCAAAGCAACCTTTTTCATGACACATCTCCAAAGACAAGAGAAACAAAAGAAAAAATGAACTTGTGGGACTTCATCAAGATAAAAAGCTTCTGCACAGCCAAGGAAACAGTCAAAAAAACTAAGAGACAGCCCACGGAATGGGAGAATATATTTGCAAAGGACACCACAGATAAAGGACTGGTATCCAAGATCTACAAAGAACTTCTCAAACTCAATACACGAGAAACAAATAAACAAATCAAAAAATGGGCAGAAGATATGAACAGACACTTTTCCAATGAAGACATACAAATGGCTAACAGACACATGAAAAAATGTTCAAAATCATTAGCCATCAGGGAAATTCAAATCAAAACCACACTATGATACCACCTTACACCAGTTAGAATGGCAAAAATTGGCAAGGAAAGAAACAACAATTGCTGGAGAGGATGTGGAGAAAGGGGATCCCTCCTACACTGTTGGTGGGAATGCAAGT
>NW_023203273.1:0-736 GCF_002007445.2 Ailuropoda melanoleuca
ATGATAATTGTCTTTCACTGATTTATTTCACTTAGCATAATACCCTCTAGTTCCATCCATTGTTGCAAATGACAAGATTTCATTTTTTTGGTGGCTGCATAATGTTCCATCGTGTGTATGAGTGTGTGTGTGTGTGTGTGTGTGTGTGTGTGTGAGTATACCACATCTTCTTTATCCATTCATCTGTTGATGGATGTCTTGGCTCTTTCCATAGTTTGGCTATTGTGGACATTGTTGCTATAAGCATTGGGGTGCAGGTGCCCCTTCAGATCACTACATTTGTATCTTTGGGATAAATACTCAGTAGTGCAATTGCTGGGTCATAGGATAGCTCTATTTTCAACTTTTTGAGGAACCTCCATACTGTTTTCCAGAGTGGCTGCACCAGCTTGCATTCTCACCAACAGCGTAAGAGGGTTCNCGTAGGAGAGTACCCCTTTCTCTTCATCCTTGCCAACATCTGTTGTTTCCTGACTTGTTAATTTTAGCCATTGACTGGTATGAGGTGGTATCTCATTGTGGTTTTAATTTGTATTTCCCTGATGCCGAGTGATGAGCAGCACTTTTTCATGTGTCTTTTGGCCACTTGGATGTCTTTTTTGCGGAAGTGTCTGTTCATGTCTTCAGCCCATTTCTTGCTTGGATTATTTGTTCTTTGGGTGTTCAGTTTGATAAGTTCTTCATAGATTTTGGATACTAGCCCTTTATCTGATATGTCATTTGCAAATATCTTCTC
>NW_023203275.1:0-1573 GCF_002007445.2 Ailuropoda melanoleuca
CTGGTTTTTAAAGTATTTTCCTTCGGCCTGAGTCTTCCTGCTCCCCCTCCCTTCAGCTGACACTGGGCAGAGGCCTGAGGGGAGAAAACAGGAGGAGGGAATTGAGGGAATGAGCAGGTTTGCGCTGATTTATCCCTTCACCTTAGTCTATTTCATTTAAGCATTTTCACCAGACAGAAAGAAAATACCCTCTTTGTTTCCCATACATACTCCCCCATGAGGTCCTAGCTCATTGCTCCAGAACCTTAAACTACTGGTTAGATACATTCCAGTCAAAATCTGCAAAGGAGGTATATAAACACCAGGACTTGGCTTTATTTCTACTATGGTTTTGGTTTGGCTATCTAAAAAATAATTTGTAGTTTTATTTCCACTATAAGGGATAGAAACACAATCCTTTCCCCTGTCATGAATCTTTAACCAAGGAGGTAAAGCGGATCTAGGTTTAGCTTTACCTTTACACATATCAACCTGAATTAAAGGCTTTGGGATATTTTATAATGACATTGAAGATATAAGCACTTTATAATACCTCCAATGTGCTGAAGGGCTTATATCATAGGTTCCTCCGGTGTATCTTTTACTTCAATTTCTACCTTCATTAGACATTTTCCTTTCTTTCTGGTTTTATGTCCCCTAAATAAGTCATGTTTATTAAGGGCACTTTTGTGGCTACTGGCCCAAAAAATAGGAATTACTTCTATTTCTAACTGAACTAATCTTTCATGGTAAGCTGAATATAACACACCAAAGTTACGCATCCAAACACTGACACACCAGTTACACACATGCACATACAGAACATTAAAACAAAACGTATAGGGGAGACAAACTCAAACAGACAACATATGACAACTTTTCAACTGCAGTTAAAGTAAAACAATTATCATTGAGCTCAATATATATATACATTTCAGCAATTTAGGAAAACAGACCAAATCAGGTTCATTCACAAAATACACCCAGTATAGCATACTTTATTTTTTCCAAAAAACAGCAAACCGGTACCTGCAAGAAAATTTCTCATCAATCTGTCCAACATTTAAAAGATGCCAATTCCCCACATTTTCTCTCTTTTTCATGCAAAATTCCAAGATTCCTGCTATTCTTCTCATTTTCAACTTCCATCCNGGGCACTTTTGTGGCTATTGGCCCAAAAATAGGAATTACTTCTATTCCTAACTGAACTAATCTTTCATGGTAAGCTGAATATAACACACCAAAGTTACGCATCCAAACACTGACACACCAGTTACACACATGCACATACAGAACATTAAAACAAAACGTATAGGGGAGACAAACTCAAACAGACAACATATGACAACTTTTCAACTGCAGTTAAAGTAAAACAATTATCATTGAGCTCAATATATATATACATTTCAGCAATTTAGGAAAACAGACCAAATCAGGTTCATTCACAAAATACACCCAGTATAGCATACTTTATTTTTTCCAAAAAACAGCAAACCGGTACCTGCAAGAAAATTTCTCATCAATCTGTCCAACATTTAAAAGATGCCAATTCCCCACATTTTCTCTCTTTTTCATGCAAAATTCCAAGATTCCT
>NW_023203276.1:0-1399 GCF_002007445.2 Ailuropoda melanoleuca
GGAAATGATCATTTTTTTTATATCATGGTGTATTTTCTTCTAGCCTTTACTTATGAAAAGTTAATTTTGATGTCACATAAATGGCTCTACAAAAGTATTGCTGGAAGTTTACATTTAACAATTTTATAGCTCATGGCTTTAAATTTGAAATACACACACATATTTGTGGGGGAGAGAGTGAGAGAATCTTATTTTTAGGAATTGGCTCATATGATTATGGCCTGGCAAATCTGAAATTTGCAGGGTAGGCCAGCAGGCTGGAAACCAGGAAGGAGTCGATGTTGCCGTCAGTCTGCAGACCGTCTGGAGGCAGATTCCTTCTTCCTGTGGGAGGTCAGTCTCTGTTTTTCGGACCTTCAACTGTTTTGATGAGGCCCACCCACACTACAGAGAGTCAGTCTGCTTTATTCCAAGTATACTGATTTGAATGTTAATGTCATCTACAACTGTCTTCACAGCAACATCTAGACCAGTGTTTGACCAAACATTTGGGTGCTGTGGCCTAGACAAGATGACACATATAATTAACCTTCCAGCCCAGGCTGCAGATGGCTGGCCAGGAAGCTTTACCTTAATGGGTTACTTGGACATGGTTGGGGGGCAGTTCTTGGGAAGAGGAGGGACCTCTCTGCTCCAGCCACTTCTCCCTGGTTCTCTGCAGACCGTTTGTTAACAGACGTTTGGTAGGAGGCCCTTCTCAGCAAATTACCTGTACACAGGCTCTCTGAGCTCATGGGGCTCTGCGAGCCCCATGCATGGACCCCCGGGATGTGCACAGTGAGTCCCAGATCTCTAGGAAGTCGTTCTTGGAGGTGGTTTGCGCCCCAGGCCATCCGAGGACTGAGAAATCAGAGGTAGCTGACTGGCTTTCGCTCAAGTGTCCTGTGGGAGTTTCCGGATTGCTCACCTCCAAGTCTTCAAATGAGAGCAGAAGGCCAACTGACGGAGGAGGGCTGGCTGAGGCTCTGTCCTTAGTGAGAATCTCCGTTCTTCCGGATGCTTTGCTTTAGGGTGGAGCCTCGTTGGGGAGAACCCCTGGGTTTGATTAGCAAGAGACGTTTATCCTTCAAGAAATTCAGCCCTGCAGCCCACCCACTTTCTAGTTATCACTTAAGAACCATTTTATTGCTAATATCTTAAGAATTACTTTTTATCATGTACTTGCCCAAAAGAATATCATATGACACAAATATTATTCTATGTTTTGTTTTACCTACTACGTATTTTTTTTCCCTGGTGGACATATATATCCTGCTACATTTTTCAGTTTAAAAATGCAAGAGATAACATTGCTAAATGTTAACCTCCAGGAGCACTTGTATGGAAACAGTTATGTGACATCAGAATTAACTTTTCACAAGTAAAGGCTAGAAGAAAATACACCCACAATGTAAAAGAA
>NW_023203277.1:0-3425 GCF_002007445.2 Ailuropoda melanoleuca
TTATAGAAACAACCAGGCCCCCAACTACAGCAGCTTCAACTATTCAAACAACTGGTAAGATATGGTACTTTTTCATTGATACTGATTAGTTCATGAGATCTAAAGAGTTAACCCAGACATTTGAGATTCTGAGAGTAGCAAGTTATACGGACAGTCCCTGAGAATTAAAGTGCAGGAAAAAGGCATAAAACACAATAAATAGCCTTTTGATATATCAGCCTGACCCCAATCAGTGATTTCATAGACCAGTACTGCTATACTTGCTTATTAATGTAATGAATACTTGATTCTAAACTAACTTTACTTTACTTTACTTTTACTTAGATTAAAGATAGGTGAATTCTCCTCAGCTCTTTTTAAAACTCAGCTCATATAATATATTCATTCATTTTTCCCAATGAGTCTAGCTTTGACATTTAGAATTAGATTTCACTGGGAATGCAATAATTTGAATGCCAACCTCAGCATTCTCTGACCCCTTTATTCTTCATTGGAAAGCTTGCATTTAATTCTTTTTTACTATCTCCCTGGCAGGGAGATGCCAGGGAGATAGTGAAACAGATGATCAGGAGATATATTTAACTGGGATATATACATATGTAACTGCGATATATTTAACATTTTGGATATACTGTAGGTTACATATACTTGCACTATGGCATTCTATATTATTCCATGTCGTTTGTTCATAAGGCCAAAAGATTTCCTAAATTTTGAGATGTTTTGATTGCATGTGAATTTGTTTCATGTTGGAAATACAACAACAATAACAACAACAACAACATAATTGAAAAATATTTTTAAAAACATTTAAATATTTTTGTTGTCATTTTGTTATATAGAAAAGGGTCTGTTGACTATAGAGTAATGGAGTTAACTGATAAATTGCCAGTTTGAAAAAGTTCCTCACTTTTTTCATGGTTTCATTTTCACAGTTCATGATACCAGTTCAAGAAGTAAGTGCTGGTTTTGATTTCTAGATTTTCAGTTATGAAATATGCTTTTAAGAATTTCAGCAAGTGTCCTGCAATCAAATGCACCTATTTTATCTAGTCAAATTTCTAATACTGTCTTTTCCAACCTGGTAGCCCTTTGATGTGTGGGGATTTAATTTCTCAGAAGTCACAGCCATCAAATTTTATAATGAAGAAGAACAGAACAGAACAGAACAGAACAGAACAGAATAGAATAGAATAGAATAGAATAGAATAGAATAGAATAGAATAGAATAGAATAGAATGTCTCATAATCACCTTAAGTTAGGGAAGCTTTAGGGAAAAAATTATGTCTTTCTTCATGGCAGTACTGTAGCAATGCAATTTTGCGACTGGGTAAGGTGCATGCACTGTAGCACAGATGCCGAAAAGCACACCACAATTTGAAAGTATGACCTTTCAAAAATAAGAAGAGTTAAGGAAATGGGCAGGCATTCAGAGGCAGAGCCCGCACTCCAATGTTTCTTCTGGAAAAAGCTAATTTTTTATTTTATTTATTTATTTGTATGTTTATTAAATTTATACCCTGCCCTATCCCCAGGGACTCGGGGCGGCTTACAATAATATAAAATACAATAACATACAATAAAATACAATTGTACATTATAAAAACATAGTAAAAAAACCGCATATAAACAGTATTATAAACAATAAGAGGCGGCGAAACCCATTCCGGAGCATAACAAGGCAAGGCTCATGTCTTTTTGGTACCTGGGGTGGTCTACCTCCCCCTTGAATGCCTTACTATGCCACTACCTCCTGGGAAAAATATGCAAACTACAAAACTTTGTAGTAATGCAGAAATCTCCTCTTTTCTCTGCAAAGCATCTTATGTGTATATGTGTATATATCACGGAAATTTTCTTCAGAATAAATGGAGCACAAAGTTTGAGAAGGAAAGGAAGTTTATTCGGCAATTGGACAATTGTGTTCCAACTTGCAATGAAAAGGAGCAACAATTGTTTCAAGTTACACAAGAAGGAATTTATTGTTCATGAAATATAATTAGTTGTTAGAACAGGAATTCCTATCAGAAAAAAAGNAATACAATTGTACATTATAAAAACATAGTAAAAAAACCGCATATAAACAGTATTATAAACAATAAGAGGCGGCGAAACCCATTCCGGAGCATAACAAGGCAAGGCTCATGTCTTTTTGGTACCTGGGGTGGTCTACCTCCCCCTTGAATGCCTTACTATGCCACTACCTCCTGGGAAAAATATGCAAACTACAAAACTTTGTAGTAATGCAGAAATCTCCTCTTTTCTCTGCAAAGCATCTTATGTGTATATGTGTATATATCACGGAAATTTTCTTCAGAATAAATGGAGCACAAAGTTTGAGAAGGAAAGGAAGTTTATTCGGCAATTGGACAATTGTGTTCCAACTTGCAATGAAAAGGAGCAACAATTGTTTCAAGTTACACAAGAAGGAATTTATTGTTCATGAAATATAATTAGTTGTTAGAACAGGAATTCCTATCAGAAAAAAAGAGATTGGTTAAAGGAATGGGTAAAGGATGGGTAAAAGGGAGTTGAAGAGTTCAGCAAAACTAAACTGGAATGAGTCACTCATTACCATCAGAACGTTGGTGTCAGAGCTTTCAACCTTGGCATGATGGGATTAGCTACACTGTTTCCTTATTGGAATACTTTTACCTTCCCTAAGGGGAATAATTAAGTGGAAAATTTACTTACTTCTGGCTCTCTTTCTCTTCTGGCGATGGGATTAACTGGGATAAGGAGGAATCCCTTTGCAATTTGAGGCTTAGTTTAGTTTTCAAAAATATAAATAAATATATTTACAATATATTTTTCCATTACAGTATGGAAGAGAAAACATTACTTGTGTGAATATACATCTGTGGCATCAGTTGGAATAGGAAGGAGAGCATGCATCCTCCTCACCTCCACTGTCATTGCACCCCTTTTTGTATAGCACCTAGGGGTTCTCCCCCTGCGAATACCACTGCCATTTGTATATAAATCTTCTGGTAATACTGTATATTGATTAGCTGTTTTCACTAGAGTTATGCACTGGAGTGAGGAATTCTCTAAAACTGACCTACTGATTTTGCTGGCATGTATGCTGGACAGTGGAATGTTTATGTTAAAAAGAGACATGAAAGCTGACTTGCCCATCCCAGATGCCACACATTCCTGAAAATAAGATGAAGTAATTGCTTTCTGATAAACTCACTTCCCTGATAAGTGTTTACTGATTATTCCACTATTAGAGAGAGTGAAAATGCGGGGGAAATCTCCAGTGCTGGCAAGTTTTTGAATCCGGAATCAGAATACTATTAACTCTTAAACATATTTGTATTTTGCTTAATGTTTCTCTGTGTTATCATTCAGCACTTTCATGTTCTGGAGAGTACATGCATGTACGGATCAGCCAAGCTTATCTCCAGTCATTAGGCTACAG
>NW_023203278.1:0-758 GCF_002007445.2 Ailuropoda melanoleuca
CTTTATAGTTTCATGTAAGGTTTTCCAGATTGCATTTTCGTGGCTTGTCATTATTCAAGGAACCAGGACCCACACGCTCAGGAGGCAGAGATGAAAAAAAAAATGGGCATGTCTGAGGGAAAGAAGGTAGACAGTCCCACTCTCTGGGCTCCTGCTCTGGGGCCAGCGCCCAGGCACCATCTAACACACCACACTACCTCATGCTCACCGCGGCTCTCGGCAGCTGTTCTTATTAATGAGATGGGCACACTGAGGCTCGATGAGGGTATATAATTGGACAGAGCGTTTTGTGACCTCAGAACTCAAAACCATCTTTTTCCTTCCATTCTTTCCATTCCCCTGTGCTGCTTCTAAGTCTGGAGTGACAGCTCAAAGACGGGGTAAGACACCGGGAAGGGAGAGGAGGGGTNGAGGAGGGGTCTCACATCTTGCCAATGGCCAAGCCCGCCCGCCAGTATGAAACACAGGTAACTGTGTGTGATGTGCGCCCAACGGGGAAGGAGGCAGCAAGGAAGGTAACTCCCTCTTCAGCTGTAGAGAGAAAGAAGATGGCCTGCCATTCTGTTCCTCGATGTCACACGTATCTATTTAGTATTGCATTCAACATTGGAGTCAGGAATGTGGGAGGCACTTGCGAGAATGAAAAGTGCCTGAGTTTGAGTGCCCGTGCCGCCCCATACCACTGTTTAACTTTGGACACTGCAGATTAGAGTTCATATAAGTAAAGAACCAGCATAGCATGTGGCTGCTGGTAGGTG
>NW_023203279.1:0-925 GCF_002007445.2 Ailuropoda melanoleuca
GAGCTCAGGTTCCTTCCTTAGACAGCTGTGTGTAGTTTGGCCTGGAGCCCCATGCCTTCACATTAGAACTCGGCGTAAAGTTCTGTACCGAATAGCAAACAACTAATCCGACCGAACCTTCTCTCAGCGGCTTTAGATGAAAGACGTGCAGATTCTAGAGCATTTTAAGGCGGACTTTCATTGCGAATTTTACTGTACTGGCTTGGGGGGGTGGGGTTTGGGGAGAGACTGGCAGAACAGAATTTAAACATTGTGAGAAATTTCTCCTGTCATTCTAAGGCATTTCCCAACCATTCTAAGGCATTTTGTTTCATAGGGTAGCCGATACAGTTTTCTAGAACGCATTTTGGTCAGTGTTACCCAATAGGCTTGCAGTTTTCTCTATAAATATGTAATTTCACTGATACTTGGAAAAATTTTATATGACTCTTTAACCCCTTAAAGTTCTCTTAGATCACAGCTTTGCTGGCATCTATATTGCTTTTTAACAGTGTAAACCTGTTATATATGCAGTAACACTTGGGATGCTCTCCTTCAGTGAGCCCATTCCCTGAAATTCTAAGTAAACCCAGAGTAGTGTATCTGCNATAAACCCAGAGTAGTGTATCTGCTAACCCGATTCTGTGTTTTTCTGCAACATGCTCACTGAGCACAGACCCACCCCCTCCAAATGGAGATGAGACAGAGACAGTATCCATGGTTCCTCCTTCTCCGTCCCATAGAGTCAGCTCTCTGCTGAGCTGAAGGTGCTTTTAATTTTTTTGTACAATATGGTTCCTAAACATAGAACAACCACTTCTGTTGCCCATCCAAAGGTAAGCTGATCTATTTCGTGCTGAAGCGTGTTTGTATCGGAGTTCCTGAGAGATAGAATGGGACATGGTACTGCAGGGGTGATTGAAGAGATCTCCAATGCAATTGCGGC
>NW_023203280.1:0-690 GCF_002007445.2 Ailuropoda melanoleuca
AATATCAACGATCATCATCTCTCGTGAGTAAGGGAGCATGAACGAAAACCTTCAGATTTTCGAGGACTCAGCGCCTTTCTCATTGGTATTAAAGCAGAACATCCAGGAAAAACCTCCAGCGAAAAGCAGCCTTTTCACTGGAGACCCCGATTTCATATTGGGTGTCGGGGCCTGGGAAGGATCCAGCCCTTAGAACCAAGAAACAAAGTGTGAGGGGAAAGCCCTTGAAATCATGGCGGCCTTATGGAAGGTGGAACAGGATTCAAGGTCTTTGGTACCGTGAGTGAAACACGACGAACACAGCACTGAGAAAGACAATTCGGCCAAAACCGGCTTCAAACGAAANCGAAATGCTTGCTCTCTGGGGAAATCATGTCAAAAATGCTGGCGGCAATGGAAGGAAAAGCCCAAAACACGTCCGTCAGAAACAACACCATACAGGGACCGTCTGAGCACAATCATCACCCTTCGTGCATAGGGAAACATGAGGGAAAGTGTTCACGGAAGCCTGACGAGAGTGCCCCATAGTGGACTCAGTGACACCACACAGTCCAGGGAAATATCAACGATAATCATCTCTCGTGAGTAAGGGACCATGAAAGAAAACCTTCAGGATTTTGGAGGACTCAGCGCCCTTCTCATTGGTATTAAAGCAGAGCGTCCAGGAAAACACCTCCAGCGAACAGCAGC
>NW_023203281.1:0-165 GCF_002007445.2 Ailuropoda melanoleuca
CCTGTACGGTGTTGTCTCTGACGGACGTGTTTTGGGACTTTTCGTTCCATTGCCGCCAGCAGTTTTCACAGCTTTTCCCCTGGGAACAAACATTTCGTTGGAAGCGGGTTTTGGCCGAATTGCCTTTCTCAGTGCTGTTTTCGTCGTGTTTCACTCACGGTACCA
>NW_023203281.1:482-975 GCF_002007445.2 Ailuropoda melanoleuca
GTCTCAGAGAAAACTGTGGGGCACTCACGTGAGGCTTCCGCGACCACTTTCCCTCATGTTTCCCAATTCACGAAGGGTGATGATAGTGGTAGGACGGTCCCTGTACGGTGTTGTTTCTGACGGACGTGTTTTGGGCCTTTTCGTTCCATTGCCGCCAGCAGTTTTGACAGGATTTCCCCAGGGAACAAACATTTCGTTGGAAGCGGGTTTTGGCCGAATTGTCTTTCTCAGTGCTGTGTTCGTCGTGTTTCACTCACGGTACCAAAGCCCCTTGATTCCTGTTCCACCTTCCATAAGGCCGTCGTGACTTCAAGGGCTTTCCCCTCTCACTTTGTTTCTTGATTCTAAGGGCTGGAACCTCCCCAGGCCCCTACACGCAATGTGGAATCGGGGTCCCCAGTGGAAATGCTGCTGTTCGCTGGGGTGTTGTCCTGGACGCTCTGCTTTATTACCAATGAGAAGGGCGCTGAGTCCTCGAAAATCCTGAACCTTT
>NW_023203282.1:0-2410 GCF_002007445.2 Ailuropoda melanoleuca
CAAGACTGGCTTCCTCTCCTTTCACAGTCATGCCCTCTTGAGAGAAGTTTCCTCACCACCCTGCATCCAGCGGTCCCCTCCCTCACCCCTGCAGCTCTCCATCCTATCATTCTAGAGTCTTCTTAATACTTTCACCCCTCTAAAATCTTTTATTTATTAGTTCACTGTCTGGGTCCCACTAGAGTGACAGTGAAATCCACAGAAAGCTGGGTTCTGGTCTGTCTGCTCACCACCATGTTCATAGCCCATGCAATAGTGCATGAAACACAGTAGGCATCAAAGTGTATAGCTAGATGGATGGATGGATGGATGCATGCATGCATGCATGCATGGATGCATGGATGCATGGATGCATGGGTATATGGTTGGATGGGTGGATGGATGGATGGATGGATGGATGGATGGATAGATGGGTGAGTGTATGGTTGAATGGTTAGATGGTTGGATAGATGTAAGGGTGGATGGATGAATGAACGGATGCATGGATGGATGCTTGGATGGGTGGATGGTTGGATGGATGGATGGTGAGTTAGTCACACGTGTGAGGATAAGCAGGAAAAACCACTGGGTGCCTGTGGGATCACTGGGACGCGCATGAGGTGGTGGCAGCAGAGTTCAGACGAGATCTGACCAGATCTGCTCGGGGACAGAGGGTTAATGGGGTGTAGTAAGGACTAGTTTTCCCTAATTTAGTGCTCATTTACCCATGACTTCATTGGAGATTCCAATTAGCTTGTAAAAACCAGAGTTGCCTGATTGGAAAGGACAGCAGCTTCCTCCCTCATTGGGAAAGGAGTGGTCACCCTGTGCCTTTAGCCGAAAGTTGCCTGTCCACTTCCTCGTTGACCATATAATAGTAAGGCCAATTTCCCCGGCCAGGCATGAGCCCTTGAGTTCATTGAATCCTCACATCAACCCTGTCAAGGCAGGTGTGATAACTTCTTTTTTTAGCTAAGGAGGAAACATCTCAGAGGGTCGAGTCAGGTCTTCAAAGCCACACAGCTTAGTTCAAACCCAAGGATTTCTCCCACACACTGACCAGTCATTCAAGTCTGTAGAGAATACCACTGGCAAACTGCTACAGAGGCATATATATTCCCCCCCACTGTCTAGGGTTTTCCATCCTAAGAAATGGAAGTATTCATGTGCTAACTATATGTGTTGGTCTTTGTTTTGATGAATCCAGCTCAGTGCAGGAGGCAAAGTTTCCATCCCTTATTCCAACAAAGGGAGCTGACCAGAGAGCCCTTTGTGAGCTCTTAATGCCCTTGATGCTGGGACATGAGCTGCGAGTTTGAACTTTGAACTTCCCTCCTTCCCATCGCCTTAATGATGAGTAACAGGCAGTGATCACCTTAACAATGGGTCACTTAATTTAGGGCACCTGAGGCTGCCATTTATCTCTTTTCAGAACTTCTGATGGGCTATCCTAAAAGAAAATGGAGGTGGATATAATTTGTAGGAGAAATGTGGCAGAGAATTAGCATGAGAAACAGAATAGTGAGGAAAACAGAGGAGNAAGGAAAACAGAGGAGAGAAAACGGGAAAAAAAATCTTCAGAACCTACAGGTAGGTGACAATTACCTAGATCTGATACCAAAGTCATGACTACTAAGGAGAAAAATTGAGAAAGTTGGGCCTTCTCAAAACTGAAAGCTTCTTCTCCATGAAAGACCCCGTGAAGAGGATGGAAAAGCAGATTCATACAGGGAGAAGATATTGTGCACCACATGCTTGAGAAAGGACTAGTAGCTCGAATATAGAAAGAATGCTCAACACTCAGCAGGAAAAAAATCAAACAACCCAGTTAGAAAACAGGCAAGAGACACAAATAGACATCTCACCGGAGATACAGGGATGGCAAATAAGCACACGAGAAGATGTTCAGCACCATTAGCCTTGCAAGGAAATGCTCACTAAAACCGTAAGGAGATATCACTACACATCCATCGGAATGGTTATGATTAAAAAAAAAAATAGTGACACCACCAAAATCTGGTGAGAACGTGGAGACACTGATCCCTCCAACCTTGTGGGTGGGGCTGTGAAATGGTACAACCCCTGTGGAAAACAGTCTGGCACTTTCTTAAACAAAACATGCAGGGGCTCCTGGGTGGCTCAGTCAGTTAAGCATCTGCCTTTCAGTTTGGGTTGTGATCCAGGGGTCCTGGGATGGAGCCCCCGAGTCTGGCTCCCTGCTCAGTGGGGAGTCTGCTTCTCCCTCTCCCTCTGCCCCTCCCCCTGGCTCGTGCTTGCTCTCTCTCACAAATAAAGAAATAAAATCTTAAAAAAAAACAACAACATGCAATCACCATCGACCCAGAAATGAAAACGTGACGTTTCACACAAAGCCTGTACACAAACGCTCACAGCAGTTTGATTCACAATAACCAGAAACTGGAAACATTTG
>NW_023203283.1:0-903 GCF_002007445.2 Ailuropoda melanoleuca
ATAATGACCTATGACTCTATGATATAGGACAGCTACAAAAACTTCTTGTCAGGGCTGTTATGTAGTCAAACTTTTCACAAAGGTCTGTGCCAGAGGACTGACTGTTTTTTATAATATGCCGTTTGTAAAAGCCCCAAAAGCCTGCTTGATTGATTTTGTTGTTTAGGTGGCTTTCTCTTTCAAAGTATTTTTAAACCATAAAATCACGCCTTTGGAGCCTGTTCATCTAGCAAATAGGTCTGGGCTAGGCTAGAAGAGGGCTAATAGGGCGTATTTCTAGTTATCCTTATATCACATTCAAATTAAAAATAAAATAGAATCCAGTTTCAGAAGAGTGAATAGAAGATGGTTAACCTCCCATACCTTTAGTTTTATCATTTTTAAAATCTCTTCTAGCTTGAAAATGNTTAAAATCTCTTCTAGCTTGAAAATGCTATGACTTCAGTTTCAAGAAAAGTCTGCAAATGAATCATAAAAACAATACTGCATTGCTCAGTCTAATGGTTTGAACAGGATGTAATGAGTATTGGTGACTCCCTCTGAGGAATCAAGATATTAAACATCTAAGGTCAATTCCAGCCATCAGCTGTTCAGGTATTTTCACTTCAGTGAAAAAGTAAATATATTTCAGCAGAATCTGGACCTATATACTTGAATCAATAATATACAATGAACACAGAGGAACGATGTCTGATGCTAATGAAGCAGACAACTCATATTTTCCTCAGGCTTATTGGATTGGCCTAAGAATAGTACTTGCTAAATTTTATAATTGGTGGGATGATTCATCCTTCAGTGCTATAGAACGAGAGGAAAAAATAAAAACTCCAGTAAAGGGGCGCCTGGGTGGCACAGTGGTTAAGCGTCTGCCTTCGGCTCAGGGCGTGATCCCGGTGTTATGGG
>NW_023203284.1:0-1045 GCF_002007445.2 Ailuropoda melanoleuca
AGAATTTCCTGAATGGATTCAATCCCCAAGAACGGCCCCATACCTGAGACAAGGCCCACCCCATACCTAAGACCAGGCCTTCTAGAAACTTCTCCTGCTCCAGCCTTAGGAAGAAATGGAATATCGTACAGCTCGTCTGGGAGAGGGGTACACAGCTGGAATTTTGCTTTCAGGGGAAATAGTTCTTTTTTTTTTTTTAAGATTTTATTTATTTATTTGACAGAGAGAGAGACAGCAGCGAGAGAGGGAACACAAGCAGGGGGAGTGGGAGAGANAGCAGAGGAGCCTGATGTGGGGCTCGATCCCAGAACGCGGGGATCACGCCCTGAGCCGAAGGCAGACGCTCAACCGCTGTGCCACCCAGGCGCCCCTCAGGGGTAATAGTTCTTATCTGATGTAAAAGAACCTTGAAATCATCTGTGACTTGCAGACCTGTGGTCCTCCTACCTCTCGAGTGTCCTCTCCCTTCCTCTACTCCAGACAGGGCCTGGAATTGTGAGCCTAGATGGCAGCTGGGAGGAGAGAGCTGGTCTGGAGCAGCGGAACTCAACTGGGGACAATTTAAGCCCTCCCCCCCATGTCCTCCCTCTCCAGGGGACATCTGGCAACATCAGGAGACATTTTTTATTGTCCCAGTGTGGGTGGGGTGTGGTTTGCTCCCAACACTGTAGATAGAGACCAGGGATGCTATTAAAATTCTACAGCACACATGCAAGCCCCNCAGTGTGGGTGGGGTGTGGTTTGCTCCCAACACTGTAGATAGAGACCAGGGATGCTATTAAAATTCTACAGCACACATGCAAGCCCCTGCAAGATAGGATTATCTAGCCCGGAACGTCAACGGTGCAGGTGAGAAACTGCTCTAGGGGCACAGTCAAGCTGGAGGGCTGGGGCTCTGATCCTGGGACCCCTTCGGGCTGGCCCAGCACTCACTTTGGGCATAGATCATCCCCCCAGCTAATGACAAGGCTCATGGAAGCCCTGGGAAGCTGTGAGCTCACCAAACACCCAGCCCAAGGAGCTCCTCTGGGGAATGCACAAGGTG
>NW_023203285.1:0-3703 GCF_002007445.2 Ailuropoda melanoleuca
ATTATATATCATTATCATAATTTTGATGCACCGATGATATCAAGAAGAACAGCCCTTAGTATTTCCTCCCTTCTTGTACGCACAGTAATCTCAAGTCAAGATTCTTGTGTTATTTCCTCTACTGTCAGGCCCTTTGATGTGTTGTCTCTTATGATTGGCCCAAATAGGTGACAGCACGAAGAACAATTAGAAGACTAACATGTAATTTCATTGCTTCAGAAATGGTAGCTTTCCAGCCATTGTGACTGCATGCTCCCAGGTTGAGGTAGTAGGTTGTATAGTTTAGAATTACATCAAGGGAGATAACTGTACAGCCTCCTAGCTTTCCTTGGGTCTTGCACAAAGCAACATGCCGAGAACGATCATGATTCCTCCGCGCCTTTTTTTCTAGGAAAGCCTGTGAAAGGTAAGATTGGGTGCAGTTCTTTTACTGGCATTTTAGAATTCAGGTTTTGTTTAATTCTTGTACCCATGCTGTATTTTCATGTTCTGTTTCTTTGGGTTGGATTTGGTTTTGCCAAAAACATGAGATTTTGAGGGATTCAGCTTATCAGTTACCCATTGTCACAATAATGCTGCATAATAAACAACAATAATCATGTTTAGCTTGTGAGTCTGTGGGTCAGTGATTTAGACTGGGCAGTTTTTCTGGTCTTGGCTGGTCTCATTCATTCTGCTGTCAGCTGTAGGACAGGGTCACTAGGATGCTGAGGTAATTCAGTTCTGTGCCCTCCACGTGGCCCGTCTTCCAGCAAAATCTTTGTAGCGTGTTCTCATGGTGAAGGCAGAGAAGCAAGAACAAGGAAGAGCCAAAAGGCTTAAGTATTTTGCAAGCTTCTGATTGTTTTATGTTTGCTAATACCTCATTGGTCAAAGGAAGTCACATGACCCAGCCTGGAGCCAGAGTAGGAGACGCTAGGAGGTTTCTTGGCAAAGGGCAGGAACTCAGGAACACATGACAGACAGGGCCATTTTTGCAATCATGTTTCACTTTCTTAGAGTTCATCACATTGAAAGTAATTACGCACCCTCCATCCAAGCAAGCTCCCCAGATCAGGAGCCATGTTTGTGAATTCATATTTTGGATTTCGGGCCAAGCTGGTCTTTGTCTGAATGTTATGTATATCCCTGTTAATGAGGTACGTTCCAACCAACTTCTGTGGGACAAGGCCAAGAGCCTGGACCGGTAATAATGTGGGGATTGACTAAATCAGAAACAAGGCTCAGTCATTTCAGGGTGATAACTGGCGTCAACAATGATGGACATTTTGCCTGACTTAGCGTGAACTTGCACAACCTACCCAGAGTATATGAGTGGCAAAGCAGCACTAGATTCCAAGTCTGTTGGCTAGGATGGGGTTGCTCCAAGCCTAGATGCTTTCAAGAGAAAATGCAAAAAGGTAGTCCGAGGTACTTAATGAGGTTATTTAATCCATTTGATGACTTTCTGGCATTTTAATACACAACATATGTAAAAGAGAATGGTTTTGCTCATTTTAGCTGCAGCTTGCTCGTGCATGCTCTCTCTCTCTCAACTACATTGAAGAAGAGACAAGATCCCCGTGTCACCATTTTGATTGCATGCGCAAACATTTTCATAGTGAATTATGGTGATTGTTACATTACTAAGAGGTTCAAGGATAAGTAGCCCCAGCTTGATGATAAAGCGCAGCTAGAGTTTCAGGTTCAAGGCCACCCCAAAAGTCTACAGTAGAACTGGGAGTGATTCTAAGACTCCTGTACAGTCGTCATTTCTTAGTTCACTCATTCATCCTTTAGAAAGGCCTTTGGCTTTGCTCTAGAAGACACTGCCATTACTTTGTCACATTTATTATGAGTTTGACATGAAACACAGTTCTTACCTATATCTGTGTTGGCTTAGAGTTTGTGTATCAAACATCTGTAGCCACTTGACGTATAAGGACCTACTTAGTACTGTTTATACATTTATAAAGCTTTTTTTTTAAATCAAGCTATCTTCCTGTACAAGACAATAAGATCCTCTCCTTGCATAAACCTGAGTGGTTTCACACAGCCATGGCTGCCAAGAGCCAAGGAGTATTTGGGGTCATGCTTTGAAAACAAGCTAACTTTCATATGTTTGATCATATGATTGGATTTCTACTGACTAGGTAATAAGGATGTACCCACCAGATTTTACATAATGCCCTCTTTGCTTTTAGAATGGCTGTGGTGTCTAGGAGGTCATGGTCTTCCCTTTTTTGAGCCAGGTCAGAGTTTAGGAACTACAAGAAAAATAAATTATGTAGGAGGCCACATTAGACACATCTCGCTGTAAGTTATAGCAGTACGGGATGGGTAGAGTATTCTTTAAAATGAGTCATTTCTTATCTTCATCTTTGGTGAGTATGTGTTCTTTCCTCAAGGGAACTCTTCACTGAATTTTATGTCTGATGATCATTCTTAGTCCGGAAACCCTAAATACACCATAGTATAATGTAAATAACCATAGTATCTTCTGAGACTTAATTTTAGCTAAAAGTGAAAAACAAAGAGGTGCATGATGCTACATTTTAAGATAGCATCAAGAAATTATAATATCTATACGGGTGGTACAAATGTTATTTTAATGTTTTGGAATCTGGTCATTTAATCCAGCTATTTTCTAACACACTGATAGACTTCAGAACATAATGTGTTGCTGGCCTCTTGACCTCCTTCATCCATCAAGGAACATTTCACTGACACGATTTAAGGAGACTCTGGCCAGTTAGTATAGTGAGTTCATAAACTTTTCTGAAGACAGGTCATTTGTACTTCTTCATTTGTATGCATCAGATTCTTTTTGACTCTGACTTGGTGTATTAGAGACATTTAACTAGTACTTGGTAGCACCATCAATCCCCTTCTTGTTTGGAAGTCCGCACTTCCAAAGATATTCTCAGAAGGACAAACCCTAGCCTTCTCAAAGTTGGCTCTGGTTCAGTGTCTTCTCTGAGTGCTCTGAAGACCCAGGAAGAAATGAATAAACCAAGGTTTTCTTATTCAACCAAATAATACTCTCTAAATACTTACTACAACTTTGATCTGTAACACCCTACCTCATTACCATTCTTGTCCCACTGTACTATTTTCTTGCCCCCCAAGATTCTAACCCCTCATCTCTTGCCCTCCAAATTCTAACCCCACTGAAATATTTGTTCCTCTCTTCTGAGTAAGACCGACCTCTGGTGGTCTTTACCTTCTAGTTCTCTAACAGCTATACTTCCAAGTGCCACTGAAAGCTTCCCTTCAGTACTGTTTATCAAACTTTAATTAATATGAATCCCCTGAGATCTTGTTAAAACACAGATTCTAATTCAGTAGGTCAGGACGAGGCCTGAAATTCTGCATTTCTAACTGACTCTTAAGTGAGGCTGAAACTGTTGGTATTAGAACATACTCTCGGGTAGCAAAGTTTTACATGATCGACTGCTTCTGAAGCCCAGGATGTCCAGGCTTTTAAGCTGAGGGCAAGAAATTTGGAGACAGCTTTCCATCTTTAGATAAGTACAGCAATTTCCCCTCTAATTGTAGTCACAAAGCTTATCTTTTAAAAATATCTTAGTTCCTTTCACCAACAGAACTCAAGATGCAGGCCTATGGAAGTTGCATCTTAGAACAGGGACACTGTGACATTGAGTGTAGTTCTAAAAACTTTTCTGGTTACCGTGATCATCCGTTCCACAGAAGCATCCTTGAA
>NW_023203289.1:0-724 GCF_002007445.2 Ailuropoda melanoleuca
TAATCGAGGTTATTTTCTGATAATACTGTATAAGTAAAAGTTAGAGGAAAATATGGGAAAGAATATGATACGGCAAACAGAGAAGAAATGTGTTGCTTAGGTAACAATACAGCCTTATTTGTCAACTGTGTAAAGAGGAAGTCACAAGAGGATAATGCGAATATGTTTTTTAACAGAAAATGGGGTGTTAGGATCACTTTCTGCCTTGTTTTTCGGACCACACCTTGAGTGTGATATGGGATTTTGGCACCACACTTGAAGAGAGACACCAACAAACAGCAATTCATTCATAGCAGAATATTTATTATGGTGAACTAAAAAAATATATGAGGCACAGTGAAGGAGCTTATTGATAAAGAGGCTTATATAGCAAGGGAAGTGACGTCATATAAAAGGAAGATACAGGGATGGCAAAGAAGGGATATTCAATAAACAGATATGAGGAGCCATACAGCAGGAGTGTCACCCTGGGAACAGTGGGCAACCATACACACCCCAAGTTGTGGATCTGCCAATGAAAAGAAGCAAATTTAGGAGTCATAATTGCACACGAATCATATCGGGTCAATAAAAGAGATAACTCTCNGAATCATATCGGGTCAATAAAAGAGATAACTCTCAGGCAAGACACCAGGAACAGAAACCTTCTCCATAGCAAAACAACCATGATTACTTGATGACTGAAAACAACAACAACAACCCAAAAGACGATATCCTTTAAGTC
>NW_023203290.1:0-874 GCF_002007445.2 Ailuropoda melanoleuca
CCAGAATATCATTTCACTATGTAGTCAGCATAAATATTAATAAGATTCTTAACATTTTTGTCATGGTAAGTGTTTGAAATCCAGTGTGTATTTTACATGTAGAGGACATCTCAACTGGGACTAGTTACACTGAAAGAACTCAGTCGCCACATGTGGCTAGTGACTATCATACAGGGCAGTGCGGCATGGATGAAGCCAATTTGCCCACACAGTGCTTGCTGTGGGTAAAATAAATTTCAAAGGAAACCAGTGTCATCCTGAAGGGGTCAGCAAACTTTTTTTCCTTAAAGAGACTAATAATAAACATTTGGGCTGGTAGGAAATATGCCTTATGTCACAGCTACCCAACCCTGCTAGTACAGCAGGAAAGCAGCCACAGATAATGCACCAGCAAGGTCATCCCATGACTAGCTCCTTCTCATCATTTAAGTCTCAGCTCTAATGCTTCTCTTACAGTGAAGACTTCTTTGAGCACATCACCTAGACTGGGCCCCACCAGGCATTCTCCAACCCATTACCCAGTTTCATTGATTCATAACACATATCACCAGCTTTAANACTTTAATTAATAATTGTTTACTTCCTTAGTATCTATCACCCATATAACATTCATGAAGGCAGGGAAAACACATTATTTCTAGCATTTTGAAAAATTAAAAATTGTCTAATAAATGAATGAATGAATGAGTGAATATATGGATGAAAGAATTTCCCAGGCAGTTAACTAAGTATTTTACAGAACTCATGTTATTTAAACTTTAAAGAAATGCCACATTTCAGGAAGGCATCTTATCCCCATTCTGTTGATGAGAAAGAGGCCACGTTACCAGCCTGAGTTTACAAATCATATCAATAGTCAACTAAAATTATAATA
>NW_023203291.1:0-2165 GCF_002007445.2 Ailuropoda melanoleuca
ATATATATATATATATATATATATATATATATATATATATAGTATATTTTGTTTATCCATTACTTTGTCAGTGGTCAGTTTTGTTGCTTCTACCCCTCACTTACTGTGAATAAAGCTGCTATAAACATGTGTATAAGATATCTATTCTAGACTCTGGTTTCTTTCTCTTGGTCATGTACTCAGAAGTGGAATTGCTGGATCATATGGTGATTCTAGGCTTATTATTACTTTTATTTTGAGAAATTGTTATGCATTTTCCACACTACTTGTGCCATTCTGCATTTCCACCAGCATGGTACATGTTGTATTTTTTTTTTTCACTTCCTCACCCATGTTGTTATTTCCTTTTTTTTTTTTTAGTAGTAGTGGTAGTAGCCATTNTTTTTTTTTTTTAGTAGTAGTGGTAGTAGCCATTCTATTGGGTGAGAGGTGGTATCTCATCATAGTTTCAATTTGAATTTCTCTAATAATTATTGATTTTTAATATATTCTCCTGTGCTTATTGGTCATATCTATGTATTCCTTGGAGAAATGTTTAAGTATTTCACTAAATTTTAAATTAGTTTTTCTGTTGTTGAGTTGTAGTTGTTTATATATTCCCAATATCAATCCCAAATATTTTCTAGGGATTTCTCATTTACTCTGCTGATAAAGTTTTTTGGTGCACCAAATTTTAAATTTTGATTAAGTCTAATTCATCTATATTTTTGATGTTAATGAGCATATTTGTGTGTCATATCCAAGAAATTACAGTTAAATCCAAAGTTGTGTAACTTTTTCCCTGTACTTTCTTCTAAGACTTTATATTTTTTGTCTATTTAGCAATTTGATCCATTTAAGTTAATTTCTGTTTATGGTGTAAGGTAATTGTTCAGTTTCATTATTTGCATGTGGATATCAAGTTTTCACTGTGTAACTTTTTGAAAAGACAATCTCATTAAAAGGTTTGTAGACCTTTGTCAAAAATAATTTAAGCACATATGTGAGGGATTTTTCTGACCTATTTTATTAGTTTATGTATGTCTTTGTGCCAACAGTAAACTATTTTAATTATCATAACTTTTTTAGTGATTTTTTTATCAGAAAGAGTGAGTTCCACAAATATTTTATAAGATTGTTTTGGTTATACAGGGTATCTTGAGATTATATATTAATTTCAAGGATGTACTTTTCTATTTCTGCAAAATCTTCTCTGGGATTATGATAGACATTTCATTGAATCTTTAGTTTGCTTATGGTAGCATTAACATCTTAACAGTGTTATGTCTACCAATCCATGAACACAGGATTTTTCCCCCCTTATTTGTCTCTTCAATTTCTCTCAGCAATGTTTTGTGATTTTCAGTGCACAAGTTTCTCCCCTTCTTTGTTAAGTTTAAAGTATTTTATTGTTTTTGATGATATAAATGTAATTTATATTTTAAAAAATTCTTATAATTGTACATTATTAGTGTATAGAAGTACAATTAATTCTGTATCCTGAAACTTTGCTAAATTTGCTTATTAGTTCTGACATACTTTTTGTAGATTCCTTAGAATTGTCTACATTTAAGATGTTTGTGAGCCGAACATTAATTCTTTATTTCTGATTTGGATGCCTGTTATCTATTTCTTGCCGAATTGTGCTGGTTAATGCTTCCAGTATAAAGTTGATTAGAGGAGATACAGTGGCATCCTTCCTTGGCTCTTGATATCAGAGGGAAAGCTTTCAGTTTTCAACACTGAGTAGAATGATACTTGTGAATTAAATTTTTAACTGTGACATCAGTTTTATATCCCCTTAATATTTTATTCAAGTAATGTAAGAACATAATCTTGACAGCACACATGCTAAAACAATGGTCCTATTACTCATGCCTGATCTCTAAGATAGATATTTCATATTACTTTATCAGTTTTTGTTTCTATTCACCCATATATTTTCACTAATATGCTTACCTTTTAATAATTAAGTTAAAAATATCCAATACCAACTCTTGACTCATCACTCCAGCCACTGGGAATGGAGAAATTTTCCCTCCATACACACCACTTCCAACTCATTTTCCATTTTCCCATCCTTTCACAAAACTTATATTTCATTTGTGTCTCAAGTGGCAAGGTTGACAAGATTTTTCCATCTTCTAGTATGCATTACTAAAATACTATATATATATATATATATA
>NW_023203292.1:0-1207 GCF_002007445.2 Ailuropoda melanoleuca
TCACAGGAGCTGGAGAACAGTCTAATATTTCATGTGCACACACGATGAGGTTTCTTTATTTCCCGTTAGCTGGCCCTGGTTCAGTCATTTGGCATTATTTTGTACACCCCAAGTGCCAAGCACAGACGCTCTGCGGTGAAACCGCCGTGTACCTTGACCATGTTCATTTTCTAACATGGAGTAACCATAGGAGATATAAGCAAAGGTTACTTGTCCTCTGATTCTGGTTTTCTGTGTGCTACTCAAAGGTGGGCAGGGCGATGCGATGGAAATAAAGCAGTGTTGAGATCCAGCTGTTACTTGCAAGGGTTACGATCTGTGGAAAATCATTTCTGTGTTTCTGACAATTTCCTCGTGTGGCTCTAGTGGGTGTCACCCTGCTCTTCCTTCCCATACTGAGTGCCCGTGATGGCCTGGTCCACCGTCCTCCCTGCTCCCGGGGCCGGAGCGCGGCTGCTTAGACCTGGGTATGCTCCGAGATCCCTCAAGGACAGGCCCATGCAAGGGCTGGCTCCCCCGGGGCAGGTCGGGAAGGGAATGGAGAACCCAGTTCCCGTCAAGATCTGGACACCAACGTTCTCTGTACCTGGGGGGCACTCGGAGTGGCCAGGGCACAGCTCAGGCTACACTCTGCATCTGCCCATCCTGGCTCCTACGTCTACACTGGCCTTGAAAACAGAGTCTGGTTGGAGGGAGTGAGGCACTCAGTGCAGGTGCACACTCAAGACAGACAGGAGCCCAGAGCCCGGTGCACGAAAAACCAGGAAGGCAGAGCCTATAAAACCTTTCTTTGGACCTTGCAGTGATTCATTTACTTAGTGGCAACCACCCCAACGGAGGCTCAGGCGTGACATTTAGCCCGGGGTGTGCAGATGGAGGCAGCAGTGACGGCCTTTCGTGGCTTCCCGGGGACGGTCTCTCCCCAGCGCTTGCTTGCATCATCACAGAAATCCTGTCCAGGGCCCACGTCTGATGGGAAGAAACGGAGTCTGAGGGTTTGCCACTAAGCAATTTCCCAATTTTCTATGACGAATAAATGCTGGAGCCGCAGTTCTGGGTTCTGCGCTCAAAGCTGACGAGAAGCAAAATCCTTGCCGTTTCCACTCCGCGCCACCTCCCTCCACTGCCGTGCAATTACTGGCTTGGCGCGGGAAAGCACATTATGCAGAGAAATGAAAGAACATTGATTTTATCAGGTGATATTATT
>NW_023203293.1:0-1465 GCF_002007445.2 Ailuropoda melanoleuca
GGTATGGAGCTCAGAGAATTATTTGCTTCATTGATCTGTTTTACTGTTCTTCTGGTTTCTATTTCATTGGTCTCTCTTCTAATCTTTATTATTTTTCTTCTTCTCCTTGGTAGGTGTTAATTACCATTCTTTCTCCAGCTCCTTTAGGTGTAAAGTTTGCTTGTCGATTTGAGGTATTTCTCAAATTTTGAGAGAGGTTTGTATTGCAGTGTACTTCTTTCCTAGGGCCACCTTTGTTGTATCCTAAATGTTTTGAACAGGTGTGTTTCCTTTTCCTTTGCTTCCATGATTTTGATTTTTAATAAGCAATGATGATTTATTGATGAAATTTATATGATTACATTTTAATTTTACACTTGATTTCAGTCATTTCCTTTCCATTTTTTAATATTGTCCAACATTCAATGATTTGAGCTAAACATTTATTGTTTTAGTCATTTTCTCACTGTAGCATGTGTACCTATTTTCAATCTCCTATCTGAATGCATGTACCATTATTAGTGGTCTGATTGCCATTCTCAGACATTTGATTATTCAAAGTTACCTGTGCTTAAGACATTTATTTTCTATTTCACATTTTAAAAGATCAAAGGGACAATATGACAGGAAATTCATAAACATGACTTTCACAGAACTAAAAAATCCCCAAAGAAATTTTATCCCACCCATGTTAGCCTCTGCCATTCATTAAAGTGCCTCAATCTTTCCTTATTCCTGAGTAGCATTTGGTACGTAATCTTTTTTTTTCATAATAATGTTTTTTTAAATTATATTATGTTAGTCACTATACAGTACATCCCTAGTTTTTGATGTAAACTTCCATGGTTCATTACTTGTGTATAACACCCAGTGCACCATGAAATACATACTCTCCTCAATACCCATCACCAGCCTATCCCATTCCTCCCCCCCCAAAGTCCTCAGTTTGTTTCCCAGAGTCCATATTTTAAATTCTTCTTTAATTTCCTTGTTCACCCATTCGTTATTTAGTAGGGTGCTCTTCACTTCCAAATTTCCTCTTGTGAATGATTTCACAGTGATTTCCAGTTTCAAAGCCTCATGGTCTGAAAATATGCAGGGAATGATCCAAATCTCTTGGTATCTGTTGAGACCTGATTTGTGACCCAGTATGTGATCTCTTCGGGAATAACGTCCATGAGCACTCACGAACAATGAGTATTCTCTTGTGTTAGGATGGAATGCTGTGTATATATCTGTGAGGTCCATCTGGTCCAATGTGTCATTCAAAGCTCCTCTTTCTCTGNGCCTCTTTCTCTGTTGATCTTCTGCTTAGATAATCTGTCCATTACTGTGAGTGGGGTTTTGAAGTCCTCTACTAGTAATATATGATTTTCAATATTTTTTTTTCACTTTGGTAAAGGGATTTTGTGTTCTTGGTTACAGGCAGGATATGTGTATCATGGAAGATGAAATTATGACCATGTTCTTTTCTTTATATTCAGAA
>NW_023203297.1:0-1387 GCF_002007445.2 Ailuropoda melanoleuca
CTCGATCCCAGAACGCCGGGATCACGCCCTGAGCCGAAGGCAGACGCTTAACGACTGTGCCACCCAGGCGCGCCAAGGGGACCCCTTTTTCAGCTGGTCCCCTGAGTTGAGCTGGATAGGTACCAGACCAGCAGGAACATCCATGGAATCAGCCTGAGACGCAGGAAGATACATCTGGATCTCTACAAATGAACATTNGAGCGGGGAGCCATGAAACCGCGCACAGATATTGGAAGATAAACGGAAGGGGGAGGGAGCCACCGTGTCCGGGCCCCGGGAAGCGGTAGTCACCTGCATGGGGGAGCGGGCGGACCGCAGACCCACACCCTTGAGACAGCAGACTGAGACCATGAGCCGGGGGCGCGAGCTACCAAGCATCTCACGGAACTCCGGAACTCCAGTGTGCTCACTGGATCCAGACTGAGACCAGGAGCTCTGGGAGCGTGTGCGGGGCAGCTGGCGGCTGGCGGCTGGCAGGCCACCTGCACCGGGGAGCGGGCGGACCACGGACCCGCACCCTCGAAACAGCAGCCTGAGACCATGAGCCAGAAGCACGCGCCACCAAGCATCTCACGGAGCTTTGGAACTCTGGTGCGCTCACTGGATCCAGACTGAGACCGGGAGCTCCGGGAGCGTGCGCAGGGTGGCTGGCGGGCCACCTGCACGGGGGAGCGGGCGGACTCGCGGACAGCACCCGCGAGACAGCTGACTGAGACCGGGAGCTCTGGGAGCACACGCGGGGCGGCTGGCGACTGGTGGTTGGCGGGGTTAGAAACACAAAGGACAGAGACGCGCCAGCCCTGGAAGTGAGGGCTGGGATGCCGGGTGTGGGGCGCACAGCCCGGGATGCTGCAGGGTTGAGCAGCACCAACAGAAACAGAGTTAAAGTGGCCAGAACATCAGTGGAGAACGGTCCGCGATCCCTCTGTTCTGAGACAGAGGCTGAAATTCGGCCGCTGCTGCTCTGACTCTCAGAAGAGGCACAGCAAACCGCCAGGGAAAGCCACCAGAGAACAAAAGCCTGGAAATACCGGCTCACAGGGTGCCCATCCCCATCCCCCCTCGCAGAGGACACGGAGACTCTACCCAAACGGGGTTTCCTGAGTACCGGCGCGGCAGGTCCCTCCCCCAGAAGGCAGGCTGAAAAATCAAGAAGCCCACAACCTGGGGTGCCTGAGTGGCGCAGTCATTAAGCGCCTGTCTTCAGATTAGGGTGTGATCACAGCGTTCTGGAAAGGAGTTCCTCATTGGGCTTCTCCACCGGGAGCCTGCTTCTTCCTCTCCCACTCCCCTGCTTGGGTTCCCTTTCTTGCTGACTGTCTGTCTCTCTCTCTCAAATAAATAAATAAAATCTTTAAAGAAGAAGCCCACATCCCTAAGATCTCTA
>NW_023203297.1:1420-1550 GCF_002007445.2 Ailuropoda melanoleuca
CAGTCACCAAGCACCTGTCTTCAGATTAGGGTGTGATCACAGCGTTCTGGAAAGGAGTTCCTCATTGGGCTTCTCCACCGGGAGCCTGCTTCTTCCTCTCCCACTCCCCTGCTTGGGTTCCCTTTCTTGC
>NW_023203302.1:0-817 GCF_002007445.2 Ailuropoda melanoleuca
TCTTTTCTGACTTTGGACTCTGTATAGATGTAGTTGGTGTGCTCCAAATATGCTTGATGATTTTTTTCAAATATGTTCCTTCACTGGAAGGTTATTCTGTCTGAAGGCTCTTGTTTTTGTCAGCCTTTCCACACCCTACATGTTGGGAGGAGGTGAAGACATTCACATTCTCTTCCTTTGCTTATCCCAACGTGAACCTCAGAGCTTCAGGGACCCCTCACGCAACTTCTGCACACCCTTCAAGCATCATTCTAAGACACTGCTGATGTCAGGTATTCTAAGTAAATTGTAAATAATTTCCTTGATTCTAGCACCAAAATGCATGGTATAACACTGAATTGTAACATGGATCTGCTTCAAATGAAGTCAACTGTTGCAAGAAAAAAGTATGAAACATAGATTCGGCACACTAATTCAAAATCCCAAGGTATACTAGAGTCATCTACTGCATAGTCTAAATATATCATGTGGAACATTTAATAAATTTTCACCAAATATGAGAGAGGAATGCTTAATAGTTCAGAAAGCTTGTTGTAAATTCTAGAAAGAAACTATTGACAAATTGTATCTGATGGGAAGAATAAAAATCAAGGTTAGCTCAGTGACAAAAGGTTGAAGAAAAAGGGTTTTAGGCAAAAAAACAGAAACAAAAACTGTACCATGATCTCTGAAAACGTCTCATTATATAAGGTCACAATTCATTATCAAATGAACCTAAATGACTATTTTTTTTAGATTTGCAAAGTATAATTTCCACAGAAAAAATGTATGTAATTATTCATGGTTTATGTAAAAGTAATGTCGATCAACTCAGCTG
>NW_023203302.1:2815-6535 GCF_002007445.2 Ailuropoda melanoleuca
GCCGGGGTCTTCGGCTCGCCGGCCGCCCGCGCCGCTGGTCCGCGGGCGAGAGCGAACCCGGCTCTCCCGCCTGCCGCCTCGCTCCTCGGCCGCCCGCCCGCCCGCAGCCGCAGCCGCTGCGCCGCTTCCTCCTCCCCTTCCCTCTTTTCCTTCTCCTCCTTCGCCTCCTCTGGAGCCGAGGTTGGCAAACCAGCACCTGCTGCTGGAGATCACCGAGAACTGAAACAGGAAACCCCGAGCCAAGGGGAAAACCCGGGAGGCGTGGAGAGGGGTGAGGGGAGCCGCTGGAACCTGTCGGGCTCCACCGAGGCTCCCGCGCCTCCTCCCCTCGCACCCCTTCGCTTCCCCGGCGCGGCCCGGCCCGGGGATCCTGGCCTCCGGTCCCGCTCCCCCAGCCCGGTCCAGGAGAGCGCCTCTCCGCTGGGCAACACCTCGTCCTCCCAGCAATAATGCGGACCATTCCCTGGGCAGTCTAGGGAACCGAGAGGCTGCCTGCTTAGGGAGAGTTTCCCGTGGCTGTTTGCTTATTATCAATATTCTGTAATGAGGAAAAACCACACCCGTATTAGCAAGACCAATAAGAGAACTTACACAAATGAAGCTGTTGGGATTTCACCCAGGGGAAGGACTTCTTTCGGCAAGGAAACTGGCCTTATTGGAAATGGCAATATGTCAAAATCGAGGTTAAGCCCAGGATAAATCCAGATCTCTTTCTAGAGGTTGGGAGGAGACAGCCCTCTGCACTGAATTGCAAGTGTGAAAAGCCAGGAGAGCAGAGAGCCTTTTTTTTCTTCTGTCAATTGGCCAACACCGGTACAATTTAGGCCAACATTTCAATGATATTCGAATAATCGTATTCACCTGCCTGTGGAATTATCACCAGGTGCCCCACTCCCAGCCTTGGGCAGGATGCATCTGCTTTTGGAGTGAAAGGGAAGGGAATTTATGTGGATTGCGCCCCTAGCATGTGCCACAGACTAGGGACTCTGCTTTAAATGCTTTATCTCATTTATGTGTCACCACAGCCATGTGAGCTAGGGGTTATAATCCCCTTTATCCCCCAGCAAATGGAGGTTAGAAAAATTTGCTGAAATGACACAGTTTGAATATGAAGAATACAGGTCTGTCTGCATCCAAAGTACAGACTTGTTTCACTGGACCAGAGTTCATGCCTTTGATGACACTTTTCACCCTTAGAGCATATATGGTTTAAGCCTGGATCTGTTGAATTTGCTTGGGCTACTTAATGGCAGTGAGATCCCTAATGCTTACTGGGCTAAAGCTTTATAGTTTCCAGTTCTCGAAATAAGTTAAAAAATTAAAAGTCTGCCTTTATGGCTCAGTTAGGCAACAGAGATGTCCCCACTTCTTTGGTCAATATTTGTAGCCCTTTGGCTATTAATGACAGGGTCCCAGCTGAGAGCATCCTGCTGGCTGGTACCCATGGGCAATCTCATGCTGCAAGATGAGAGGGGTGCATCTTGCAGAGCCTGCTTTCCACTTCAGCAGGCCAGTCTTGGGCCCTACCAAGTGAAATAGCAGACTGGTAGGCTTCCTTGGGGACATGAGAGCTCTCTGGTCCACTTTTCTGGTATCACCTTTAAGACCCTTAGGATGTCTGCTCTCTGAAGCCTGGTCAGTTTCTATTGGCAGGAAGGGAGGGATGCTCTGGGAAATCATCCCCTGTTCACTGGGCCAAACCCTCAGAAATCTCTTGAGCAGTATTAGGGAGTGGCAGGGACCTAAAAAGAGGCTGGCTGGCTGACAATAAGTTCAGCATCTGTGGCATGATTTGAGTGACACCAGGAGTTCCCCTACTCCACAATATTATCACCCACACACTCTACCTTATTTTCCTCATTGACTCAACTGAATTCCATTCAGTATCAATTAAGTGTGGTCATAGACGAAGCCACTATATTAGCTACTCTGGAGCTAAGAGACATGAATAATTATTGTAATTGCCAACATTTTGGGAATGCTTACCATTCTAAGCACTTTGCACGAGCTCTCTCATATAACGTCCACAAAACCCTGTGAGGGATTGAATAACTATCACTAGTTCCATTTCATAGACGAGAAAACTCAGACCAAGTTTACAGTCAGAGAGTAACAGTGCAAGGGTGAGCACACAGTCAGTCTCCCTCTGGCATCAGGACCCATTATGGGAATGTGATACTGCAAGTGCCCTTACTTACCTTCCTATGTAGTTGGGGAGACAAAAACATACAAAAGTTTGAAGAAAACTAAGGAGACAGGAGAATGGAGGAGTGTTAAATATATGTCATGGGTAATAAATGCAATGACGTTTCAGAGGACAGAAGAGTTGCCTTAAGTTGAAGTGGCAGGGAAGATGCACACAGAAGATGACCCTGGGCTTCAGAATGAACAAAAAAAATAGGGCTGGATAATGAAGAGGAATAGTATTTTGACAAACACGGTGGGGAAGGGCATCTCAGTGGAACAGCATAAACAAAGATGGAGTGACAGAGAAATGTGGAAAATAGGGATTAAGGACAAGTAGGAGCAAATCACACAGAGACCTACAAAAGGAGAGAGAGAGAGACAGAGAGAGAAAGAGGGAGATTGAGGTCAGCATAGACTGTATACAGTGGGGAATTGTGAAGGGTTTTGAACGCAGGGTGACATGGAGAACATCCTATTTTAGGAAAATAAATATTGTGATGGTTACTGGATGGTTTTGCAAGGGGAAGGACTGGAACAGGGAAACATGTCTGACGTCCAATATGGCAGAACAGACGTGAGAACTGTTGAAGTAAATAGTGAGGGAGGAGAGGAAGGGACAGTTTAGTGAGACGTTAGGACCTGAAAAGCACCGAGTGATTGCATATGCTTGACGAAGATGGACTTAAGAAAGGGGAGAAGTCCAAAATAACTTCTCAAGTGTGAATGTGAAACCTATAGTAATGCTGACTGGAAAAAAAGGGGAAGTTCAGGGGTAGAGGAACTACTTTTGTGAACAAATGTTTAGAATAGTTTGGTTTTAGGCATGTATTTGTGGTAACGGTGGGATATGCATGTGCAAATGTTTTATAGTATTATCTAGAAAAGACAAAGACTTGGGTAAATGAGACTTTTATGTTATTGAGAGAGTATGAAAACTTCAAATGCTCACTATTATAATAATAACCAAGCATGGTTGTTCATCTTAAGTAAACCAGAATTGAAAGAAAAGCTCTCACAAAAATAAAATGCTCCTATGGCTCTGAGACAAACAAGCATTAGGGAAATCGTCTTTTCTTGACTCCAAGCCATATTTACTTAAAAGGAAAAGAGAATAAATAGGAAAGAAATTTCAAGTTCAGAGAACATAAGACTGATGAGAGAAAACTTGGAGATCATTTCATCTGATCCCACTTTTCATTCTGCAGGTGGTGAAAGGATCAAATTTTTAATGTCTGATGATAAAACTTCAAAATAAGCATTAGGCAAATATGTTTGCCATTACCATGCCATTACCAATTCTAGAGAGACAGCCTATCTGTATTCTAATTATAAAATCAAGGCTGGACCTCGAATTGTGACTCTGAATTGCACATTATTAAAGAATCTGAGTGGTTGAGGCTCCATAGTAGGCAAAGCCCTGGACTGGCCTGGCCTCACTAGTTAAAAAGAATGCTTTGGGGGTGCCTGGGTGGCACGGCGGTTAAGCATCTGCCTTCGGCTCAGGGTGTGATCCCGGCGTTGTGGGATCGAGCC
>NW_023203304.1:0-2751 GCF_002007445.2 Ailuropoda melanoleuca
TTTTTTTTTCTTTTCTAAATCAGAACGATGATCTTTTACGTAGGGCTGGAAATAGAGAGCAGAGTGTGGTTGGCTGAGCTGTCATGGCAGCAGTCCATATTTATTACCTATAAGCCCTGTGTAGGTGATGGTAATTTAAACCAGCTTTAAAAAAAAAAAAAAAGCAATGGGAAAGACCACATTAAAAGGAAAAATTCAACGTTATTTTTACCTTCTGTATTAAAGACAGTGACACCCATTGGTAGAAATTCAATTTCTCTTCCATGATGATAATGATAAAATCTTTTTTTCTATAATACTTTTAATCATTCATTCATTCATTCACTTGTTCATTCATTTAAAAACGTGGCTATTGAGAGCCTACTATGTTTCAGACATGACTTGAATCATGGAGCAACCAAATATAAAGACAAAGTTCCTTACTTCAAGAACTTTGTCATCTAATGGGGAAAACAGACACATTTTCAGACCCTTATGACATAATCTGATAAATGCTAAAGTGGAGATATTTATAAAATGCAATAAAAAAGAGAGAAGGGGGCACCTGGGAATATGTTGGGATGGGGAGAGGTCAAGGACAATGTTGACAGGAAGTGTCACTTGGATTAATACTTCAATAGGAACACTTCCAGATGGATTTGTTTCAGAAGCGAGGCTCACATGTCTGCTAGAAGGATCAGCATGCACCAAGGAATGGCAGAATGAGAACAAGGGTCAGAATCAGAGAAGGACAAATTGTTTGATATAAATGAGAGAGGAGAGGGGACTGATTTAATAGTTATGACACGAAAACCAAGGGACTTGTGCCTCTTGCATTTATATTATATACTATAGGAAGCTATCAGACAGCTTTGAGAAAATATATAATTAAGTTTAGTCTTAGAAAGACAACTGCATTAATTTCTTAAAGTTGCTGTTACAAAATACTACAAACTTAATGATTTAAAGCAACAGAAATTTATTCTCTCAGGGTTCAGGAGACCAGAAGTCTTAAGTTAAGGTGTCAGCAGGATTGGTTCCTTCTTGGGGGGGTTCAGAGACAATCTGTTCCATGCCTCTCTCCTAGCTTCTGGTGGTTGGCCAGCATTCCTTGACATTCTTTGACTTCTGTTAGTGTGACTCCAATCTCTGCCTCTGCTATCACATAGAATTCCCTGTGTGTCTCTGCCTCCGTGTTCAAATGTCACTCTTATAAGGACACCAGTGATACTAATCACCCTGATGACCTCATCTTAACTTGATTACATCTGCAAAGACTGTATTTCCTCATAAGGTCCCATTCACAGGTACTAGAGGTTAGGACTTGAAAATATATATACTTAATAACATATAAATTATATATAATTTATATATTATTAAGTGATATATATATATTTGGCGGGGGGTAAATAGTTCATCCCACAACAACCACTATTGCAGCACACTAGATAGTTGATGGAGAGGAAAACCACAGTCGGTCAGTCAGGAGGCTATTGTACTAATCTGGATGAGTCACTGAGAGCCTCAACAAAAGCAATAAGCAGGGGAATGAAGAGGACAGAGCCCATAATATACATATTTGGAGTTATAATCAAGATTTGATGATTAATTTAATACTCAGAATAATGATGGTGCTATGGATTGAATATTTGTGTCCCTCCAAAATTCATACGTGGAAACCCTAACCCTCAATGTGATGAAACAAGGAAGCCTTTGGAAGGCAATGAGGTCATAAGGGTAGAGCCTTCATGAATGGGGTGAGTGTCCTTATAATAGACTCCAGAGAGCTCCCTCACCCTTCTGCCATGTGAAGATACAACAAGAAGATGGCACTGAACCTACCAGCAGCACCTTGATCTGAGACATCCCAGCCTCTAGAACTGTGAGGAAGAGAGGTTTGTTGTTTAAGCCCCCCAGGCCATTGTGTTTTTGTGCTGTAGCCACGCAGACTAAGACAGAAATTGGTACCAGAGGTAGGGTGTAGAGAAACAAAATTTTTCTGAATTGGTTCTGGGGTTTCTGTAGTTGGATTGTTAATCTGGTTAGATTTAAAGATGCTAATGACTTTGTTTCTAGTAGTAAAGGCAGCGTTGATGGTCTATGGCATTAACTGTTTATAGAGGCATGCACTGGAAAGTCAACCACTTATGAGAAGCTAGGAACTAGATGACTATATATGATACTTTTGAACATTTTTAGAAAATATAATGACATTGGTTGGTTGCCCCTAATGTTGCTGAATCTGTGATGGTTAATTTTATGTGTCACCTTGAGTGGCCACGGGGTACCCAGATTAAACATTATTTCTGGGTGTGCCTGTAGGAGTGTTTCCAGATGAGACCAGCATTTGTATCAGTGGACTCAGTAAAGTAGATTGCCTTCCTCAATGTGGGTGTGCTTCATCCCATCTCTTGAGGGCCTACACAGAACATAAGGTAGAGGAAGGACGAATCCCTCCCCCACCCCTTGTTTTTTTGTGTGTGTCTCACTGCTTGAGCTGGGAAATCTCATCTCATCTTCTCCTGCCCTGAGACTGGGATTTACATCATTAGCTATCCTGGTTCTCAGGCCTTTATACTGGGACTGAATTACACCCTGGCTTTCTTAGGTCTCCAGTTTGCAGATGGCAGATCATGCAAGTGCTTCAGGCTCCANGTCATTAGCTATCCTGATTCTCAGGCCTTTATACTGGGACTGAATAACACCCTGGCTTTCTTAGGTCTCCAGTTTGCAGATGGCAGATCATGCAAGTGCTTCAGGCTCCATAACCAC
>NW_023203305.1:0-1636 GCF_002007445.2 Ailuropoda melanoleuca
AAGAAGAAGATGGAGCTGAGACACCACAGAGACAAGGGCAGCTAAAGGTCATAAGACAGAGTATCAGAGAAGCAGTTCTCTCCAGGACAGAACTGAACAGAGAGAGAACCCCGGAGATCCGTGGTGCATCGGCCTCAAGTATTCCCTTGGGTGCAATTTATGAGCAATTTATGCTCTGAGGAAACCAGACAAAGCTGGGAAAGAGGCATCCAAGAGGAGCAGAGGTAACAGTGCCCAGTACACCCACAGGACCAGGCTTGAAAACCAAAATTCACAGGGCATCGGGCAGAATCGTTACAAGGATCTTGCCTCGGTAGTGGGATTCCTTATACTGAGCATTATTTGCGCTAATAAGTCTTAAGCTAAAAACATCAAAGAACCAAACTGTTTCTAAGTAACTTTGCTGCATTACAGAACAAGACACAAGAATATATATAGGAAGACAAAAATATCTAGCAACCAACAAAGTTAAATAATGTCTGGCATCTAATAAAAAATACCAGTCATGTGAACAAGGAAGAAANGTGAACAAGGAAGAGGAAAATCAACAATTGAAATCAACCCTGCATGATACAGATGCTCAAATTAAGACAGTTTATCATAACTTATGTTCAAAAAGTTAGGTAGGGATATAAAGATATAAGAATACCTGAATCAAACATATAAAGACGAAAAAAGACTTAAAAATGAGCATTGAGTGTTGGTAATTACTTGTAGGAACCAGAATTTTCATACACTGTTGGTGGGAATTTAAATGGTACACTTTGGAAGGCAATTTGATAATGTGATTAAAAGTTAAAAAATACCTACCATATGATCCAGTCATTCCATTCCTGGGTTCATCTGAGAGAAATGAAAGTATATGTCCATGCAAAGACTTGGACACAATCATTTATAGAGGTTTTATTTATAAAAACTCCAAAATGGAAACGATCCAAATTTTCATCCATATGTGAAAGGATAAAGAAACCCTAGTATATCAATATGGAATACTACTCACCCATGAAAAGGGAAAAGGTATTCTTTTCCTCTACAACATGGATGAATTTCAAAATAATTATGCTAATGAGAAAGACTAGACAAAAAGTACTGTATGATGTTACTTATGCTAAATTCTAGGAAATGCAAACTAATCTATAGTGACAGGACACAGATTTGGTTTCCTGGGCTCAATGTGGAAGTCAAGGAAGGTTGGGAAGAAGAGATCACCAGGAGCTATGAGAAAACTTGTATCACTGATGGATAAGCTCATCATCTTGGTTATGATGGCAGTTTCATGAGTATATACACATGTGGTAACTTTTCAAGTTGTTTACCTTAATATATTCAGGTTATTGTATGTCAATTGAATATTAATAAAGCTGCTTTTAAAAACCACATACACAAAAAAAGAATGAAAGAAACAGTTTCATATGAGAAGATTTTCTAGCACACAATGGGAGCAGTTAAATTTTGTTTCACCCTTCCCCTCTTCCTGTAATTTGCGCTTGTGTTGTTAATCATATAAAGTCAGTTTTATTTAAGGAAATTTGACAGTGAACATGGTATTATTTTCCATTATATAGAAAGTAAATTTATAGGAACTTTCTCCATATTTATTTTTTTTTAAGATTTTATTTATTTGAGAGAGAGAGAG
>NW_023203307.1:0-649 GCF_002007445.2 Ailuropoda melanoleuca
TGAACACCTGCAGCTGGACTTCATCTGGCTGCCACTCAGTATGAGTTATCAGGATGTTCTTAATGCATGTGTGTTTTATGGAGTTACTGAAGCTTTCCCCTGCTGCGAGGCTGATGTGCTATGTGGCAGAGAAACTGTTAGAAAATGTGTTGGCCACTTGGGGTTTGTTCTCCATGATCTCCATTGATCAGAACACCCACTTCACTGGGCAAATCTTATGAACGTAAAGAAAGCCCTGCCAGCTTCCTAGAATTACCACGATACCGATCACGTCAATCATCAGACAAAGTTGAGAAAACCGATGGGATCCTCCAACTTAAAGTTTCTAAACTTGCCAAAACTGCTGGACTTACTGGTCTAAGGCATTGCCGCTGGTCTTGCTGACTATTCACAGTTCGCTGTTGGAGATAAACATACACTCACTCTGTGTGAGATAGGCACCTGCAGACCAGTGTCTAACAGTATACAGCTTTCTGCAGATCCCTTGTCGTTGCCTGCTAGNCGCCTACTAGGATGACCAGCTCCTGTAAGTCTCTGATGCCTTACGCTAAAGCCGATCATCAACAGGCTCAAGAAGATCTCCCAGATCCCAGTCTAGAGCCTGGTGACCTGGGTATTCTGAAAATGTCATGAAAGGAGGACAGCTCTT
>NW_023203309.1:0-272 GCF_002007445.2 Ailuropoda melanoleuca
CCCAGTGCACCATGCAATACGTGCCCTCCTTACTACCCATCACCAGTCTATCCCAATCCCCCACCCCTCCCATCTGAAGTCTTCAGTTTGTTTCTCATAGTCCACACTGTTGTCCAGAGTGGCTGTACCAACTTGCATTCCCACCAACCACGTAGGAGGGATCGCCTTTCTCCACATCCTCTCCAACAATTGTTGTTTTTTGCCTTGTCAATTTTTGCCATTCTAACTGGCGTAAGGTGGTATCTTCGTGTGGTTTTGATTTGAATTTCCCT
>NW_023203309.1:360-1424 GCF_002007445.2 Ailuropoda melanoleuca
ATGTTCATATCTTCTGCCCATTTCATGATTTGTTTATTGTTTCTCGTGTATTGAGTTTGAGAAGTTCTTTGTAGATCTTGGATACCAGTCCTTTATCTGTAGTGTCCTTTGCAAATATCTTCTCCATTTCGGTGGCCTGCCTCTTAGATTTTTTGACTGTTTCCTTGGCTGTGCAGAAGCTTTTTATCCTTATAAAGTCCCAGAAGTTCATTTTATCTTTTGTTNATTGCCTTTGGAGAAGTGTCATGAAAAAGGTTGCTTTGGCTGATGTCATAGAGGTTGCTGCCTATGTTCTCCTCTAGAATTTTGATGGATTCCTGTCTCACATTGAGGTCTTTCATCCATTTGGATTTTATTTTTGTGTATTGTGTGAGAGAGTGGTCAAGATTCATTCTTTTGCATGTAGCTGTCCAATTTTCCTAGTAGCATTTATTGAAGAGACTGTCTTTTTTCCACCGGATGTTGTTTCCTGCTTTATCAAAGATTAGTTGCCCAAAGAGCCGAGGGTCCATTTCTGTGTTCTCTATTCTGTTCCATTGTTCTATGTGTCTGTTTTTGTGCCAGTACCATGCTGTGTTCGTGATCACAGCTTTGTAGTACAGCTCGAAATCTGGCATTGTGATGACCCCAGCTTTGTTTTTCCTTTTCAACAGATCCTTGGNGGATTCGGGGCCTTTTCTGTTTCCATATGAATTTAAGGACTATTTGTTCCAGTTCTTTGACAAATGTCCTCGGTATTTCGATCGGTATAGCATTGAAAGTGTAGATTGCTCTGGGTAGCATGGACATTTTAACTATGTTTATTCTTCTCATCCATGAGCATGGAATATTTTTCCATCTTTTAATATCTTCCTCAATGTCTTTCAAGAGTGATTTATGGTTTCTAGAATATAGGTCCTTTACGTCTCTGGTGAAGTTAATTCCAAGGTAATGTATGGTTTTTGGTGCTATTGTAAATGGGATGGATTCCCTAATTTCCATTTCTTCAGTCTAGTTACTCCTGTATAGAAATGCAACTGATTTCTGAGCATTGATTTTGTATCCCGCCACATTACTGAATTGCT
>NW_023203310.1:0-1468 GCF_002007445.2 Ailuropoda melanoleuca
ATCCCGTCCTTAGAGCTGCTCTTTCAGCCCCTCTGTGGACTACCACAGCCTTTCTGTCCCTGGTAAGCAAGCGCATTCTAGAAGCAGAGCCTTGACCAGGGTCTGGGGAGTCCCTCCGAGCAGATGCTCCTGCCATAGGGGCTGTGGGAAGTGGCTGGCGCGTCATAGGGTTTTCCTGGGTCACTGGGGCCCTTTCTTAACCTGGGGGTCCCTGCACTGCCCTCAGAGCCTCTAGCTCCACCTTTTGCTTATTTTAAGGAGTCCTAAAAAGGAAATGGGAGGGGGCATGGCAACCCCGGCAGGCTCAGGCAGGAATTGTCCCCTTAAGGGAGCCACATGCCCCGTGCTCTCTGCTCTCCGGGTGCTTTGGGCAGCAGTTTCTCCGCGGAAGGAGAGGCTCTGTCCGGGTTGACCCGCGGAGCGGGGCCGCGCTCTCTAAGCCCCTTTGCCTTCTGGCGCCCAGGCCCAGCCCTGGAACCAAGGGCCTCACTGAAGGCTCCTCCCCAGCTGCACCCCCATCCTGCTTCCTGCTGCCTCCTCAGCTGCCTGGAGAGCAGCCAGGAGAACCTCCCGCCGCTAGAGAGCCGCCCGCCCTCCCCCCAGAGCTACCTGCGGCCTGATAGCCGCCCGCTCCCCACCCCGGAGAGCTACCTGCGCCCTGAGAGCAGCCTGGAGAGCCGCCATCCTGCACGGAGCCCTCAGCGCTGCGCCAGGTAAGGGGAACCCGATGCCCGTCCCAGGATCTTTGGGGGTCTGAGGGCCCAGGGTCTGGTTCCCAGCTGGTGACTCTGGTGTGATCTCAGGCTTGTGGGTTCGCCCCTCAGTGGACCAGGAAGGTGATGGTCCGAGTTTCGTGCACAGTGGACTTGGGGTGGCCTGGAAACAGGCTGGGGACTTCTCCCCCTGGGCTCACAACCCAGGGATTTCATGGTTCTCTTGTTCTCTGTCAGGTTGCCTCCTTCTTAGCCTCTTTGATCCTCGTGAGCCTCTCAGGGTTTCAGAAAGCTGGACTGACATTGTTCCTATTTGACAGATGAGAAAACCGAAACTCCCCAGGTGCCCTAGCTGGATGGAGACACACTTGACCATTTCCCTTTCCTGCCTTCTCATATCCCTCCCCACCTCCCCAGACTCCTCACTTGTGCCAAGGCCCAGAAATGTCTGGGAGAGCAGAATGGATTCTCTGGGTTCCAAAGGGCAAATATGGGATCATTATTTTCCCACCACCCATGAGCCAGGGGTTTCAGAGGAAACCCCTCAGGGGACATTGTCTCATGACTTTGATCTGGCAGCCATTCCATTCTCTCCCAGTTNGGTTTCAGAGGAAACCCCTCAGGGGACATTGTCTCATGACTTTGATCTGGCAGCCATTCCATTCTCTCCCAATTGCCCCCCATACCCTGTTTCCTATGACATGATGTGGGTCTCTATTCTATGGCAAACTGACTATGCTCAGAGCATATGGGAA
>NW_023203311.1:0-847 GCF_002007445.2 Ailuropoda melanoleuca
AGCTCCTTGATCTAAATTCCTGGATCTTTCTCTTGCTAATTCCTGCAGGGAGGGGAAGGCTCCTTGTCTTATTCCCATTGTTTCCCAATACCTATGTTACATGCTCAATATATGTGCATTGAATGGATGGGTCCTTAGTCTTTAGTTTCCAATGTGCAAAGACAACAAACTCTGTTTTATTTGCATGACCACGTGGCCTCATATAGGCAGGATTCTATATCTGGCTCTAGAACAAAGTCAAAATGCTTCACAGCTGCCTTCATTTAAAGATATCTAGCTAGAAATGGTGGGTAAAGGTTCAGTGCCACATCAAGCCACAGAAACGTAGGCCTCTAGTGACTTTGCATATTGGATTAACATTCACAGCCGAGATCCTTGGAACTGGCGTGATTTTTCTAGGGTCCCACAGGCAGGAGTGGCAGAGCTACAGCTCAGTGCCAGGCCTTCTGACATTAAATCTAACACATTTTTATTTTCCATGTTGCTTACAATAAGTCGATTATTTTGGCTTACCAAGACAAGCACTCCGAATATGTGTGTCACTGATCCCATACAAGAATGACTTGCTGCAAGCCCTTTTCCATTCCTCGAAACAATGNCAATGGCAGACATATACGCTGCCCCTTAAGAGGACAACTTCACAGTGATGACATTGAGAGGAAAACATGCTCATTGGGACTCCTGTCCGTATAACGCCTTTCTCTAATACTACTGAAATTCTCACTGGGAACCAGGAGTTTCCTGCTTCTCTTTACCTCCTCCCAGCAGAGCACTAAACTAGTGTGTTCTATTTCTACACCCAAAAGTAATATTACACTGTATGTTAACTGGAATTTAAATAAAAACT
>NW_023203313.1:0-858 GCF_002007445.2 Ailuropoda melanoleuca
GACATCTATTGGCTGCTCCCTGTGTAAAGGATGGAGTCTAAGTGTGAGGTTGGGATCAGGGCTCTTCACCAGCAGGAAAATCTGCCTGTGCAGCCCCTCCCCTGCCCCTTTCAGTGTTTTCTGTCCCTCAGCTTCCCTGGGCTGGAAACGTCCCAAGAATGCAAACATTTTTCATGTTGATTCACCTTTTTGTTCTTGACCTTATGTTAAATGACTCAATCACAAAATCAAGCACCATCTTGTCATTGCCTTCGTGCCCCTCTGCCATGGTTTCCTTCCTGCATTCATAACCATCTGTTTGTAGGGAAAGAAACTACAACAATATTTTTGGTTGTTGGAAACATGTATCTTTTAATTAAAGTGTCACTCACTGAGGGCAGAGAATATATTCTATTTACCTTTGTATGTGTCTTATTATTTGCATGTTCCAAGAAGACAGAGTGTAAGATATGCCAAAATCTCCTAGTGTCTTCACAAAGAATATNAATATTTCAAGAAAATCTGTGTTTTCTTCTGTCTGTGAATAGGAGGTGTGGTCCTGAAAGGTCTCCCAGGCATGACTTCTTTAAACCACACAGCTGTCAGCCACACAGTCTTCTGCCTGTTGGGCATCCCTGGCCTTGAGGACCAACACATGTGGATTTCCATCCCCTTCTGCATTTCCTTTGTCATCGCCCTGCTTGGGAACAGCCTGCTCGTCTGCATTATCCTTACCAAGCGCAGCCTCCGTGAACCCATGTACCTCTTCCTCTGCATGCTGGCCACGGCAGACGTTGTCCTGTCCACATGCACAGTACCTCAGGCCTTGGCCATCTTCTGGTTCCATGCTGGGGAGATCTCCCTGGATCGCTGCATCAC
>NW_023203314.1:0-1506 GCF_002007445.2 Ailuropoda melanoleuca
CAGGTGCAGGCTGGGGGGCTCCTTTATAGACCAGGCCAGGATGGGATTGGCAGAGAGTCTGGGGACACAAGGCCTGCAACCCAGCCTGGCGTCACCCTCACTTTTCCCACCATGGCCAAACTCCATGCCGAGGAGCCCAGGGACTGAATCCAGCACACCAGGGCTCTCCTCCTGGACTTGCACCATGCTCCGCTGTTTTCCTGGGAATCTAGCCCCTCTGGGCCTCAATTTTATGTGCTGTAAAATGGGGAATATGAAACTTTTCTTTCCAAATTAAATGATACAAAAATATTGAAGAAATCATATTAACAAGAATCTCTGTGGGGTCTCAGTGAATGGGCCCTAGTCTAAGAGTCTCTTGTTCCTACTCTGCAAGAAAAGGGGCTTAAAAAAGTGTGATGTGTATGATGTGAAGTTGCATATCCAGGTCTGATTTAGCAGATTCGAATGTCATTCAAACCACCCATAGACTAGTGTAGAAATCCTCCTACCCTAAACTCCAAAATGTGGGGGCTGTAAAAAAATAGTAATAGACATAGTAATGATAAAATTACTAATAAAGATTTAGGTGTGTAAATGAACTTCAACAGTATCCCCTGTTCTGGCAAATGACCCAGGTGCACTGATTATGGTGCGGAAGGTGGAATGCACCTGACTCCTACGTGGACAGGAATCCAATACCATAGACATCACACAGATTTCCTGACCTCAACCCTTTTCACATGCACTACAGTTTACCCTGCACTCTCCTTTTTGTAAAAAAATAATGGCCAACGGCATTTTAATCCTAGGACAACTACAAGAATCTTACCTGCCCTGCCTCCCACATCGAGTATCTGTCCTGTCTCTACTGTGCTGGGTGGGGCACGGGGCACAGCTGCCTGAGGGAGACAGGATAACCCCCCTCACAGGTGACAGGTGCTGTGGGGTGACCTGCAGGAGGGAAGCTCCTGCTCTGAGTCCTCCTCCACCAGCAGGGGGCAGCAGAGCTGCAGCAGGAGCCTCAGGACAGAGGCTGGAGCTGCCCAGGGGAGACTCACAAGGACACCAGGCCTTGGGGTCAGCAGGGGTCCAGAGTTCGGTCCTCAGAAAGAAGTCGTAATGATCCGTCCTATCTCCTCAGGCTGCAGGGATCACATTCTGTGGGTCAGACACACAGTGTCACCCAAGACACTGACAGGAGTGCTGACACAGTGAGTATCTAACCTGGGAAGTATGGGTCCCCACACTGTCCACCTGGGTTCCTGGGGGGGCTGACTCCTCTGTGCTTTCACATCGAGAAACACCCTGACCACTCACCCTCTGCCTCCCCTTCCCATCTCCAGACAGACTTGTGCTGGGGCTATAGCTTCTTTGCTTGGTTGTGTCTCAGGGGATGTGAGGTGAGCCACCCAGAGACCCTGGTCCCTGAAAAAAAGTATCTGCTGCCTCCTTGTGAGACTGCCCCCAGAATGAAGTGGATTCTCACTATCTAGGCCACAGCCCTAGTTCCTGGGCTTTCCTTGG
>NW_023203315.1:0-2317 GCF_002007445.2 Ailuropoda melanoleuca
TCCTCATCTTGCCCTCTCAGCAAGAATTTAGCACAGAAGGACAGGCTTTCAACCTGGTATTCATTTATCTGTTCGTTGGCTCTCTCCTACTCTAAAATGCCAACTCCTCTCAGGTGGAACTCTTGTGTATCTAATTTGCTAGCGTAGCCCTGTTGCCTACTCTGGAAGCTGTGACGTCGTACATGTTGAATAGACGTTGGTGTTGCCCGGTGCACTTGACCTCAACACTCCCAAGCCTGCTCCATATCACTGAGCTATAGAATCACAGGAAGAGCCTTTAGAAATTATTAGATCAGAGTGTTTTTGCCCCAAAGATGAGGTAACTAGCCTCAGGTCACACTGCTGGAAGTTTCTAGAAGAGTTGGGACTTGAGCCAAGTTCTCTTGGTTCTCTGCCCAGGCTCTTTCCATAACACCTGGCCCTGTGCTCATGCGGCAGAACCTGGGTGCTCTAGAGTCCTCTCACGGCAGGGGTAGGGAGTGTGATCTCTCAAGACCAACGTGGATTCAATAACCAAGCGGGGAAGAAAAATGTGCACCTGCTGATTCATGATCTTTTCTTAAAACCAACTCTATGGAAAAGCACCTAGCTTTAGTCGCACTAGTTAAATGAACATATTTGCATTTCTGAAACTTGTTTCAATATCTATTTTCACAATTAAAATAGCTTTATGGTTTTCTTAATTATATAAAGAATACATGTCTATTGTAAATAATTCAAAGAATAGAAAAATTATGAGAAAGTAAAAATTATATAAAATCCCATTAAAATTCTTTTTTATTTGTTTACTGAAGTATAAAGCAAATACAGAAAAGTGCACAAATCACAAATTCACAGCTTAACGAATTTTTTACAAAATGAATTCCCGTGAATCCCCCACCACGGACAAGAAAGAGAATGTGACCAGCTCCCCAGGCGTCCTCACGTCGCCTCGCAGTTACTCTCCCTTACTGCCCCTCCAACACCGTCAATTAATGCTTGCTGACCTTTATATAAATGAGATAATTGAGTATGTTTCTTTGTGTTGAGGTTTTTTTTGTTCAACATTATGCTTGGAAAGTCATCTGTGTTGAAGCACATAGATGCAGTTCATTTGTTTTCACCCCTGTAATTATTCCATTAAAACAACATATTATGATGCATTTGTTCATTCTACTGTCGATGAGCATTTTGTGCTTTTGGTTTTAGACTGTTAGCAATTGCCNTCCTCACGTCGCCTCGCAGTTACTCTCCCTTACTGCCCCTCCAACACCGTCAATTAATGCTTGCTGACCTTTATATAAATGAGATAATTGAGTATGTTTCTTTGTGTTGAGGTTTTTTTTGTTCAACATTATGCTTGGAAAGTCATCTGTGTTGAAGCACATAGATGCAGTTCATTTGTTTTCACCCCTGTAATTATTCCATTAAAACAACATATTATGATGCATTTGTTCATTCTACTGTCGATGAGCATTTTGTGCTTTTGGTTTTAGACTGTTAGCAATTGCCGCTACAAGCATTCTCGTACACGACTTGTGTTGCACGTGGGCCCACACTTCTGTCCAGTGAACGTCTAGGGGTCGCACTGCTCCATCATTGTGTGTATGTGTATTCAACTCCATCAGTTTCTCAAAGTGATTGCCCCGATTTATATACTCCCCAACAGTGTTTGAGCACCCCCACTGTTCCACAGTCCTATGAACGCTTTTCATTTTAGCCATTCGAGGGGTTGTGTGTATCGCATTATGAAGTTCTTGATGACTGAGAAGATTGAATATCTTTTCATATGTTTCTTGGCCATTTCTTTAACCTCTTTTGTAAAACACCCATTCAAGTCTATTGCTAGTTTTCTATTGGGATGTTGGTCCTTTCTCACTGATTTGTAAGAATTCTTTGTGCATTCTGGTTTTGAGTTCTTATTTTTTGTATGTTGCAAATCTCTTCTTCCACTTGTGGCTTGTTTGTACTCTTAATGATTTATTTTGATAAGATGAAGTTCTTCATTTTAATGTAGTCAAGTGTAGCAATCTTTTCCTTTAAGATTAGTGGGATTTGTATCAGATTTAAGAAATTTTTCCTATCCCAAAGTTGAGAAAGATATTCCCTTACATTATCTTCCAGCAGCTTTATTGATTTACCCTTCACACTGATGGTCACAATTCACTTGGAATTCACTTTGTATATGATATGAAGTAGGAGTTAAGTTTTAATATTTCTTCATTTTGGTATCTGATTGACTTAATATCATTTATTGGAAAGGCTTTCTTTTCCCACTGCTCTGTAGTTCACCTTTGTCATACATAAAGTTTCCATATATATGTGAGCCCGCTTCTGG
>NW_023203317.1:0-989 GCF_002007445.2 Ailuropoda melanoleuca
GAAGGTTGCGGAAAGGGAGGGGGGTGGGGGGGTGGGGTAACTGGGTGATGGGCATCAAGGAGGGCATGGGATGTGATGAGCGCTGGGTGTTATACACAACTAATGAATCATTGAACACTACACCAAAAACTAATGATGTTTGGCTAATCAAATTAAAATAAAAAAAGATTCTATTTATTCATTTGACAGAGAAAGAGAGAGCACAAACAGGTGGAGCAATAGGCAGAGGGAGAGGGAGAAGCAGGCTCCCTGCTGAGCAGAAAGCCTGACGATGTGGGCTCCATCCCAGGACCCTGAGATCATGACCTGAGCTCAAGGCAGATGCTTAACCAACTGAGCCAGCCAGGCGCCCATATTTCATTTTTTTAAGTAAGCTCTACACCCAACGTGGGGTTTAAACTCCTGACTCTGAGANTTTAAACTCCTGACTCTGAGATCAAGAATGGAATGCTCTATCGACTGAGCCAGCCAGGCACCCTAGGTGAGGACAATTCTTATTCTCACGTCAGAGGTGGAGAAAAAGATAAAGTCCAGAGAGGTTATGTGATTTGGCCAAGTTCATGCAGCTAGTAAGTGGTGGAGTCAGGAATCAAATTTAGGCAGCATGGTTCCAAGTCTCAGAGCTAAATTACTTTGCTATATATTGCTACCGGATGCAAAGAGGCTAACTGGGGGCATTTAGTTTATCTATCGATCTATTGATCTATTGACTTATTTATGGCAGTTTTGAGGGGAGAGGTGGAACCTTGACCCAACTTTCTGCCACCTTCAACCCCGGAAAACTTGACCAGAATAAAACTCAGTGCTGCCCTCTTGTAGCCAGGTCCGGAACTGAAATTAAAGGAATTTCACGAGTATTTTTGTAATGATCCCCTGTAGCCACGCGATGTCACTATTATACAAGAATTCTCCAACTCCATGACCAAGATTAGAGCAGAAATCAATGAATTAGAGACCAGGACCACAGTAGAGCAGATCAACAGGACTAG
>NW_023203320.1:0-7042 GCF_002007445.2 Ailuropoda melanoleuca
CCTCGCCTCCTCCCCCTCCTCCCCCTGTCCCCAGCGTTGCCTCCTCCCCGCACCCCACTCTCTCCTCCTCTCTTCCTCTCCCCTCCCCGCCGCCCGATCCCGGCCCGGGGGAGGGGAGGGGCGGGGCCCGCGCTCCCTGTGCCCTGCTGGGCCTGACGGGGCCTGTTGGGTAACGCGCCCACCTGGCACGAGGTCTGGCCGACCTGAGCGGCGGGGAGGGGGGGCCCCGGGGCCCCCCGAAAAGCGCCGGTGCTGTGTGACCTTGGACAGGTCCTTAGGCGTCTCTAGGCTCCACTGCTTCCACTCCACCGGCTCCAGGGCCAGACAGACCTGCCATTAATTGGGCGCCTGCTGTGTACTAGGCTCTGTGGTGGGTGCCCAGGGACCCAGGTCGGAGCTCCTCTTGACCCTCATGGAACCCACAGCGTCTAGGGAAGACAGATAACAAATAAACCAGCAAATAAGATAATTTCAGAGACCAGTCAAATGCTACAAAGAAAAATCCAACAGGGGCAGGAGACAGAATGACAGGGGGCCTCTCTCCACAGACGTGACACCTGAGCTGAGACCTGGACGACAGGAGCCTGCCAGGGAAGAGGGGTAGGGGGAGTGGGGGGGGGGCTTCAGGCGGAGAGAGCTGTGAGGGCAAAAGCCCAGAGGCAGCTGGCAGATTCCCATCCCCTACTTTGCAGGCCCATTGTGAGCCCCAGACACCAGGTCAAGGGAATAATCCAGGCTGCCCAGCAATCACCGCAGGGGGAGGCAGCATTGTCAACCCCTTTGCAAGATGAGAAGACTGAGGCCCAGAAAGAATGAAAGGTCTCACAGCAAACCAGAAACGGGAAAAGCAAGATCCAAAATGCCCACACAGTCTGTCCCACACACATCTGTGCGATGCCTACTGGGGACTGGGCGAATCTGGGGTCCAGCGAGGAGCCCCCCAAGAGCAGGAATGGAGAGGCAGGGCTCACTGGGATGCCAGCGCGTCTCCAGGTGGGGCCGTGTACAGTGCGAGGCCAGGACTTGGGATGGAGAGGGTGTGGGGGTGTGGGGTTGTGGGGTCTGGGAATGACCAGGAGCTCCCCAAATAGAGGTTCCCTTTTGTGCCAACTGCTGCCCCGCTTCCCCCTGTGCGCGCTCACACAATAGGCAAAGCCAGTTCAGCAGTCCATCTGTGTGATTCTACGACCACAGAATGAAGTTTCCACCATTCCCCTGGTTTTACAGAATCACAGTGACACAGCTGCAAGGTAGGATTTGAACCCAGGCCTTCAACGGAAGTGTGACCTCAGGTGGCCACTGATCCCTGTGAGCTAGGTTAGCGCCGGAGGCCCTCCCTAGGCTTTCCTCTTTATCCTCCCAACAAATATATGGGGCAGGCCCTGTGTTGGGCCTGGGCTGGCCATAAAATCATCAGTAAGTGTTCAGAGGGGATGAGGGTTTACTGAAGGAAATAAAATGAGGGAGGCTGATCAAGTAGGAAGGCCTCACTAGGATGTGGTGTTGGAGCCAAGACTGGAAGGGGGAGAAGAGCTGGCCACGGTCCAGGCAAAGGAAACAGCCCATACTAAGGTCCTGGGACAGGACCTTGCCTGGCATATTAGGGGAACAGCCAAGAGGCATGAGAGGCTGGAGGGGAGAGGGGGAGGGGGAAAGAGGGAGGAGATGAGGACAGGGAGGAGACAGGGGTCAGATCATGTGGACAGTGGGGGAGTTTGGATTTTATTCTGAGGGTGACTGGGAGCTCTGGAAGATTCTTGAGCAGAGGAAGGATGGGATCTGATTTTGTGTGTGTGTGTGTGTGTATATATATATATATATATATATAAATTTTTTAAGTAAATCTCTATGCCCAACATGGGGCTTGAACTCAGGACCCTGAGATTAAGAAGAGTCACGTGCTCTACCCACTGAGCCCTTTTAATGAGTGATCAAAGATGTGGAAGGGAAGGGAAAGTGCGTGCGGAGTCCCCCTGCGACTGTGAAGCCAGGGTGGGAGAGCGGGCCTTTGGGCCTTTGGGCCTTTGGGCCGTAATGGCCGTACAGTGGCTACCCCCACCCCCCGTGGAGCATTTACTAGGAGTCGTTTTAAATACTTGATCAGCCTTCACTTAATTAGAAGATTCTGTCATCAACCCCAGTTTCCAGATGAGGAAACCCGCTGAGCAGGGGCCATGGTGGACTTGCTCTGGCCCCTTCTTTTCTCACCTGAGCTACCCTTGTGGAAGTAGGCAGAGGGGACTTTCAGCCCATGGGCGTGTCCACCTTCCCCCACTTCACAGCCTGGGTGTGGTCAGAGGTCCACCCAGCAAGGTGAGGGGTCAGCGCCCACGACTCCTCAATCCCACAGGAAGAATTAACATTGCCCCAGCTTTCCTCTGAGTCTCCTTTGGGTTTGGGTGGTATAAATGTACTGCTCAAACGAGGCAACTCCTATGCATTCTTCAGAACCCCAGCCTCAACACCCCCCTCTGACATCTAGGAAGCCTTCCCAACTTCCCAAGCAGGGACCTCAGTCCTGCTCTGTCTCTGCCCCCACCAACAGTCCTGGTCCCTCCCTCCACCTCAGCCCTGACTTTAGGGGGCTGAGAGGGTTCTGCTTGGTCTCCCCTGCTTTTCCAAACTTGGGAACCCCTCCTTGAATCCCCAGCATGGCCTAGCCTAGCTGCTCACTCACTGGAAAGCGGAGAGCGCCCAGAGCATTGGCTTGCGAACAAGTCTTGTCCAACCATCACGCTAACGCAGGTGAGTAAACTGAGGCCCAGACAGAAGCCCGCAAGAGTCTTACGGTCACGGTGGGGGGCGCTAGAACCCCGGGGAGGGCTCCCAGTGTTCCCAGGTGGAAGGAAACGTGTGTGTGACTCTTCTGACGGGGGCTCGCCGCCAACCTTGGCAGGAACAGAGGCTCAGAGGTTACCTGAGAGCCCTGGCCGGCAGGAGGGGACAGGCCTGGCTGGTGGCCCAGCAGCTCGGCTGGGGGCGGGGGGGCGGTAGGCAGAGGTTGGCGAAGTCGGAAGCCAAAGGCTTGGCCTCCCCGAGGGAGCCGCTTTCCCGGCCCGGGTCGGATCAATGGGCTGTAATTATACCGCGCCGGGCCCGGAGCCGGCGGGGAGGGAGCGGGAGCTGGCAGGAGAGAGGCTGCGGGCGGGGGAGCGCGGGCCGGGAGAGGGACCCACGTTACTTTGATTGACAGCCTTGGCGGGCGCCACGCGAGAGCTTCTGGGGATCGTAGTCTTTCCGAGAACCCCGCTCCCGCCTCGTCTCCCGTTTGCGCTCGGGGAAACCGAGGCACGGGACCCACCACCTCCCTCCCCTCCGCCTACACGTCGGCTTATACTTCCCCCATCTGACCTGGGGACAAAAACTGACACCTGCTAGGCGCCTCCAGTCCCGAGTGAGGGTGTCAGCTATTCCCGAGGATTCCCGGGGGTGGGAGGCGTCCGGCGTGATTTAAAGTCTACCTTGGTTTACCTATCTGTGAAATAGGGCGAAAGGCGCCTCGTCGGCCCCGCCAGCTGGCCGAGTTTTTGCAAGGTAGTGTGTCGGACAAGGGACTCTTGTTTTTAAGGAGAGACCCGCCAGGCTCAGGGGGTGGCTCGCTACTCCGGTTTTCGGATACTAATCGAACTGGATTCCCCCCCACCCCCCAAAACGACTGAGTTCTGGCGTCCACGAGGCTCTCAGCGTCTCTCAGGGAGGGGGAGCCACACTCCTCATACCCCGCTGGCAGCCTTCTGATTGGCCCAGCCCATCCTAGTGCCTCCTGCCATTGGTTGCGGTTTTCTTGCCTTCCGTTGGCCAGCGCCCCCTGTGATGTCACGGACCCATGTGGGAGCGCCGGGGGAGGATTGGCTGGCGCACCCAGCCAACCACCGCGGAGAAAGGAATTTCCACAGTAGCTGAGGCGGCGAGGCTGATTTAAGGTGGTCTGAGCAATCCGGGGTCCCAGCGCTGCTTCTCAGCTTTTTCCTTTAAAAAAAAAAAAAAAAAATCCACATCATAAAAACCCAGCCAGGAACCGCGGCTGAGCCTTTCTGTACAGTGGGAGGAGAGAGATCAGAAGCTAAGTCCCTTCCCCCATTTTGCAGCTTCTTCGTGGATGCTGCGTGGGGAAACTGAGGCCTAGAGACATGGGGTGTGAAGCCCTGGCAGGCGATGAGATCGCTGGGCGAAGCCTTCTCGGCGGCGTAATGAGAAGGGTAGCTAGACTGCCCAGACTGTTGCTCAGCCCTGGCTGCATGTGGCATTCCAGCGGGGTATGGAGTCAGGCTGCTTGAGGGTATCCTATCTCGCAGACTGCTCTCAGCTGAGTCTCCCCAAATTCTCAAAGCTGCTCCCAAAGCCTGCGCTCGGAGCAAACTGTCTCCTCCTTCCTGGCGTATCACACACATCATCCTGTGTGTGTGTGTGTGTGTGTGTGTGGTCTTGTGGCTTCTCAGGCAATCCACAAACCTGTATTTACCACCACTACCACCACCACCACCACCCCCCCCCCCCCCCCCGGAATAAGCCCCAANATATGCCTGATGGAAATATTTAAAGCCTGTTGGGTAAAGGTCCCCTCCTCCAGGAAGCCTCCTCTGGACTCACCAGGCAGTCCCTGCCCCCCCCCACCCCCGCCCCTGTCCTGCTGACAGCCTGGGCCCTGGGGCTGGGAGTGAGTGCCTGGGCCCTGGGGCTGGGCCCTCTCTAGGAGCCCAGTGTCTTCCAGCATGAGGATGGGGTATACCTACCTGAATGGCCCGCGCTCACTGTGTGCACCTCTTGGAGGAGATGCCCGCCGGAGATGCTTTGGGGCTGGGCCTTGAAGAAATGGATTTTCTCCAGGCAGAGAAGGAGCAGGAGGGAATTCCAGGAAGAGGTAACCAAACGATCAAGAGCCCAAAGGTGGGAGAGAACACAGAGTAGATGATGTGACTGGTGAGGCTGGAGCAGAGAGCATGGGAACCGGTGGAGGCAGGTGAAGCCAGGCCAGGCCAGGCGGTGCAGGGCGCCTGAGGCTAGCCGGAGGATCTGGGGGTTTGTGCCAAGGGCCATAGGGAGCCATGGGAAGGTTTTAAGTGAGGGAGGGCCAGACTCACAAAAGGTGACAAGAGGAGAAGCTGCTCAGATGGGGGAGGTAGGTGGCTTGAGCTCAGAGCTGAGAGGATGAAGAGCTGGCACAGGCCCGAGGGGGTGCTGTGGGGGTAGGGGCAGGAGGGCGTGGCCGGTGAGGGGAGAGAAGGGGCTAGGCTGATGCTCTGTCTTGGGGGAGCAGGATGGACAGGTGAGGAACAGGTCTGGGAGAAGGTGCTCCATCTAGGGACCTGGGGGACATCCGTGGAAAGGTTTTGGAATGAGGACTTCACAGACCCCCCAGAACCTGGAATTCCTGGCATTGTAGACCACTCAAACTCTGTTTCTTAGAAGTTCCCAGCAGGAGTGTGGCCACTGATTTCTGGCTTTAGCTGCATCAGCTGTTTCTTCTCCTCCCCTGCATGCATTGCCTCATTTATTGAGCACTTGCTGTATATGCCAGACTCCGCAAGAGATGGGATCTGTCCCCACACAGCCTAGCAAGGGAGACAAGTATCGAATAGAACAACCCACAGAGAAACATAATCATGTCAAAACAAACGGAAACAAACTCTGGTGGGGCCTAGAAGGAGAGAGAACAGGATACAGTATTTTGAGAATAAGCAGGTGGAATGACTGAGCACTGCTTAAACAGGTGGCCAGGAGGGTGGCTAGGAGGGTGGCCAGGAGGGGGGTTTCTTAGGAGGTGACATTTGAGCTGAGACTTGAAGGATGTGAAGCAAGGGAACAGTATTCCAGGCTGAGAGAACAGTAAATGCAAAGGCCCTGAGGCACACCCCTATCTGGGCTGTTGGGAAAACAGCGAAGGGGCCACGGTGTCCAGAGCAGAAGGGATGAGGGTGAAGGTAAAGGCCATTGGGATCAGGGAGGGAAGGGCAGGGAGGGGGTTTGCCCAGGGAAGAGGGAGGAGTTTGGATTTTGATGTCCATAGGGAGTCACTGAATACCCCAGGACACACTCATATCTTTGTCCTCAGGCTCTGTCTTTCTCTCCCTGCCCTCCAGTGCTTCGGGTGTCATCTCCTGTGTGAACCTCTTCAAAGAGGCCTCTCCCAGGCACCCCAGGGAAGTAGGTTCCTCTCGTTGATCTCTATCACTGCTTCCCAAGCTCTTCCTTTGTACACGCAAATAGTTCCATAATTGCCAAGCTGTGATCTTGTCTTGTCCCCAGAGCTCAGAGAAGGCAGGAATCGGCCCTCCTTCACTCACCCTTGTATTCCTGGCACCTGGAAGGATGCCTGGCGTGTAATAGATGTTCAATAAATACCTGTTGGCTGGAAGGCGATGATGTTCCATTCGGTAGGGTTTCCTACGCTTTTGCCCTCTCACCTGCTGACCCAGATGCAGGCATTAATACAAGGCAGGGGTTTCTCTCTAGTATGTTCTCTGCTGCGCCCCGGTGCCTAGAGCTGTATCTGGTCCACAGGAGGTGCTCAATACAGGCTTGTTGATTGACTTAACGAGGACCTGAGGTTTTTCATAAGCAGGATGGGGACGAGAATGCGCGAGCTCCCAGGTGAGTGTAGAGCTGCTGGCTGGGTGTCTGTGGTCTATGGTGGGAGTGGAGCCCGTGTCCTCAGAGGCCTGAGTCTGATGGCAGGGATTCAGCTGGCCATTGTCAATGGGAACTCTGCCTTCTGGGAGCTCATAGTCTGAGAGGGGAGGCAGCCCAGTCTGCTGCTGGTGGCAAGGGGAGCACCAAGTCCAATCTCTGGGAGTTTGCTCTGTGCTGGGCCAGGCTGAGGGCCATTCAGATACCTTTTCATTTAAAAATAGCCCCCGCCTCTGCCATTTTACAGATGAGAATACTGAGACCCAGAGGGGGCTAGGGCTCCATCTGTGTCCTCAGTCCTCAGGTGTCTGCCCTATGCTATTCCCGGTCCCCCTGGAGGCAGGTTTCCTGGCCTCCTGATCCTTAAGTCTTAGCCCACTCCCTCAGGCCATTTCTGACCCCGAACTGCCCCCTC
>NW_023203321.1:0-169 GCF_002007445.2 Ailuropoda melanoleuca
CCAGCAAGGTTGTCATTCAGAATTGATGGAGAGGTAAGGACCTTCCAGGATTGGCAGAAATTAAAGGAATTCGGGGCGCCTGGGTGGCGCAGTGGTTAAGCGTCTGCCTTCGGCTCAGGGCGTGATCCCGGTGTTATGGGATCGAGCCCCACATCAGGCTCCTCCACTA
>NW_023203321.1:209-1922 GCF_002007445.2 Ailuropoda melanoleuca
TCTCCCACTCCCCCTGCTTGTGTTCCCTCTCTCTCTGGCTATCTCTATCTCTGTCAAATAAATAAATAAAATCTTAAAAAAAAAAGGAATTAAAGGAATTCATAACCACTAAACCAGCCTTACAGGAAATCTTAAGGGGGGGTTCTACAAAAGTAAAAAGGCTCCAAGAGTGACACAGAGCAGAAATTTACAATCTATAGAAATAAAGACTTCATAAGCAACATGACATCATTAAAATCCTATCTCTCAATAATCACTGTCAATGTGAATGGCCTAAATGCTCCCATAAAATGCCACAGGGTTGCAGATTGGATAAAAAGGCATGACCCATCCATTTGCTGTCTACAAGAGACTCATTTTGAACCTAAAGATACATCCAGACTGAAAGTGAAGGGATGGAAAATCATTTTTCATGCCATTGGGCCTCAAAAGAAAGCTGGGGTAGTAATTCTCATATCAGACAGATTAGATTTAAACTAAAAACTGTTGTTAGAGGTACAGAAGGACACTATATTATTCTTAAAGGGTGTATCCAACAAGTGGATATGACAATTATAAATATCTATGCCCCCAATAGGGGAGCAGCTAGATACAGAAGCCAACACTTAACCAGAATAGAGAGACAGATAGATAATAATACATTAATAGTAAGGGAACTCAACACTCCGCTCTCAGCAAAACACAGATCACCTAAGCAGAAAAACAACAAAGAAACAAGAGCTTTGAATGACATACTGGACCAGATGGGACCTCATAGATATATATAGAACACTACACCCTAGAACAACAGAATACTCATTCTTCTCAGATGCACATGGAAATTTCTCCAGAATAGACCATATACTGGGTCACAAAACAAGTCTCAACCGATACCAAAAGACTGAGATTATTCCCTGCATATTCTCAGACCACAATGCTTTGAAACTGGAACTCAATCACAAGGAAAAATTTGGAAGAAACTCAAACACTTGGAAACTAAGAACCATCCTGCTCAAGAATGATTGGGTAAACCAGGAAATTAAAAATCAGTTTAAACAATTTCTGGAGACCAATGAGAATGAAAACACATCAATCCAAAACCTGTGGGACAGTGCAAAGGCGGTCCTAAGGGGAAAATACATGGCCATCCAAGCCTCACTCAAAAGAATAGAAAAATCTAAAATGCAGTTTTTATATTCTCACCTCAAGAAGCTGGAGCTGGAACAGAAGAACAGGTCTAACCCACAGACGAGAAGGCAGTTGATCAAGATTAGAGCAGAAATCAATGAATTAGAAACCAGGAGTACAGTAGAGCAGATTAACAGAACTAGAAGCTGGTTCTTTGAAAGAATAAATACTATCGATAAGCCACTGGCCAGACTTATTCAAAAGAATAGATAAAGGACCGAAATTAATAAAATTATGAATGAAAGGGGAGAGATCACAACCAACACCAATGAAATAGGAAGGATCATTAGAAAATTTTATCAACAGCTTTAAGCCAATAAATTAAATAACCTGGAAGAAATGGATGCCTTCCTGGAAACCTATAAACTATTAAGACTGAAACAGGAAGAAATTGATTATTTAAACAGACCAATTAATTAAGAAGAGATTGAAGCAGTGATTAAAAACCTCCCCAAAAGCAAGAGTCCAGGGCCTTATGGTTTCCCCGGGGAATTCTACCAAACATTCAAAGAAAAAATAATACCTATTCTCCTGAAGCTGTTTCAA
>NW_023203324.1:0-1225 GCF_002007445.2 Ailuropoda melanoleuca
TTTTTAAAAAGCCTAATCTAATGAGAAGAAACCTCAGTGTTGTATTGTCGGATAACAAGCTTTCTATATACATGAGAAAATTTGTTTTATTTCTGTTTCCCTGCTTATATATTCAAGGGCATTTGTATCAGTCACACTGTATGGATGAATAATTTGGTGGCTCTTTGGTCATTTGGGATATAGATATATACGCCTGGCTTTTCAAATGTTATTTTTTCCCTTCCAAATGTTATCAAAAAAGAAAAAAAAAACCCAAAATTTTGGAGAAAGCAAACATTATAAAAACTATGGAAAACGTATGTTACATTCTTAGATGCTGGTGGCCTGTACAATTCTGCTGCTAAGGGGGTTGGTTTTCAGAAATCTAGATCCTATAAAGGTGAGGAGGGGAATTGCTCCTGTCATTTTAGGACCTTTTAAGTGGAATTTTTGGTGAAGATTGAGCATAGTAGGATTATACCCCTGCCTTGCTTTCTGAACCGAGAGCTCCTGTAGTGTTGGAAGCTGTTTATGTTAGAATTAAATCTTTTCCTTCCTGCTTAACCCCGTTTTTGCTCAATGTAAACAAACCTCTCTTATTAATGTGCTTCCAACTCGTGACAGATTTGGGAGGCTGAGACGTCTTCCCAAGGAAGTTGGGTGAGACTGAAATACTTAAATAGTACTTAAACAGAGCCAGAAAGAACCAGGCTTTGGAGAAGCCAAAAAGCAAACACAAAAAAACAGAACAAAACTCAGCTACAACTTTGTTCTCTGTTGTGGACAGTGTTAGGGAAGTCAGGAGAGAGCCGTGTTTTGGATTGCGGAGAAGAGAAGGGAATCAATAAGTAGCAAAGTGCAGAAGATCCATTAATCATCATGTCTTTGTAATGCCTGTATAGTTGGTGTGAACCCTCACTGCTTTTNTCATTTTAGGACCTTTTAAGTGGAATTTTTGGTGAAGATTGAGCATAGTAGGATTATACCCCTGCCTTGCTTTCTGAACCGAGAGCTCCTGTAGTGTTGGAAGCTGTTTATGTTAGAATTAAATCTTTTCCTTCCTGCTTAACCCCGTTTTTGCTCAATGTAAACAAACCTCTCTTATTAATGTGCTTCCAACTCGTGACAGATTTGGGAGGCTGAGACGTCTTCCCAAGGAAGTTGGGTGAGACTGAAATACTTAAATAGTACTTAAACAGAGCCAGAAAGAACCAGGCTTTGGAGAAGCCAAAAAGCAAACACAAAA
>NW_023203326.1:0-1624 GCF_002007445.2 Ailuropoda melanoleuca
CATTTCCTACAGAAATTAGGTGAGGGTGATAAATGTTTTATATTCTTGTGTAGTGTGTGTGTGTGTGTGTGTGTGTGTGTGCATGTGTGTGTGTGAGAGAGTGAGAGAGAGAGAAAGAGGGAGATCTTCAGATTGCACATACACACAACACCAGGAAGGTGTCCAGTGCTTTCCCATGCTGTCACTAACATTGGTGCTGTGATCATGGTTTAAGACAGTGACCCCCACCAAGACTCTGGACTTGCTTTGGATTGTTGATCCCTGTGTAGCCTCATGTCCATCATCCACTTTATGCTGCTCTAGCAAGCTTGCACATTGAGCTGGGTGTTCCTGTGCTGCACACTGAGTACAGCTGGGATTCTTGTGAAGGTCAGTTGATGAGCATCAGGATACTGGTAATTCATTGGTATTTAGGGACAAGAATAAACAATGTAAGTGACTCTGTATTTTGTGCTTTTTACTACAGCAGTTTTGCCACTAGAAAAATGTCCTAAGTCAGAGAGTGAAGAGATAAGCACAGAATCCTGTGTCCAGAGAGGGTCCCTGGGGGCAACTGCTCTATGGAGAGGAAGCCCCAGACCCTGACAGGAAATCTGCCCAGAAATACCATTTGCAGCTGCTCCTGGGGCTTAAGGACAGAATCGGTGACTAGTGTGCACCCCCTGCTGGTCCAGATCCCCTTCTACAGTGAGGTTTGTGTCTGGGCTCACACTGATGTCCCCTCACTGTGTCTTTTGCACAGTAATACACGGCCGTGTCGTCGGCTCTCAGGCTGTTCATCTGCAGATACAGCATGTTCTTGCCGTTGTCCCTGGAGATGGTGAATCGGCCCTTCATGGAGCCTGCGTAGTATGTGCTACCAGCATTATAGCTAATGTATGCGACCCACTGCAGCCCCTTCCCTGGAGCCTGGCGGACCCAGCTCATGGCATAGTCACTGAAGGTGAATCCAGAGGCTGCACAGGAGAGTCTCAGGGACCCCCCAGGCTTCACCAGGTCTCCCCCAGACTCCACCAGCTGCACCTCACACTGGACACCTGTAGACACAAGACATCCTGGTCAGGAAACTGTCACACACCCCCTGTTTGTCTCCCTCAGATCCACTCACATACTCCATGTCTCTTGTTCAGCATGAGTTACCTTTTAAAAGAGCAACAAGGAAAACCCAGCCAAGCACAAACTCCATGGTGAGTTCTCTGTGTTCAGTCCTGATACTGATTGGAACACCTGGAAACCCTGGGGCTGGGGCTCCTCTCCCAGCTGCAGGGTCAGGGTTGGGCTGTTTTAATCAGCAGAGGGAGGGCCCTATTTGCATGTCCTCTGACTATATATTCATCTTGGGATCTATGCTGACATAGAAGCCAGTAACCAGAGCATATGTGACTGCCTTTGTTTTGGTGGTATTGAACACTTTTGAAAAAAAATATAACTTTTTCATTATATAACTTTCCAGTGAATGTACGTAGCCAACTTATGTGACTTTGTTTTTACATACTCACACAATTTCCAGGATAGGTGTCATGTTGTCCCATAAGGAATCATAAACCTACACGTAGAATTTTAGAAGATCTGTGACTTGTTCAAGAACACATGCAGGTTTAGAATGAGCCCCAGTATTCAAGGA
>NW_023203327.1:0-803 GCF_002007445.2 Ailuropoda melanoleuca
CTGATGCATCAGCTCAAAGAGCTCTGAGTCCAGAATCTGCCCGCGGGAGAGAAGGTTGGCATCAGCCCCCCGGCAAGAGGCTGTGGCCCAGAGAGGTCCGCTAATAAAGGATGACCCTCTTACCAGACACCACACAGCCCCTACAACCGGATGGAGTTAAACAACGGGCAAAGGATTGAAGCGAAAATCGACCCAGCACAGGTCAACCCAGCTGTTTCTCCAAAGAAGATATGCAAATAACCATAAAGCACGTGGGAGACGCCCAGCATGGTGGGTCAGGAAAATGCAAATCAAAACCAAAATGAGATACCACTTCACAGCCACTAGGACAAGAATCAAGAATCGAAAGGACAGACAACAAAGCATTAGTGACGATGGAGAGAAACTGGAACCCTTNGGAGAGAAACTGGAACCCTTATATGTGGCTGGGGGAACGTAGCGTGGGGCAGCCGTAAGATCCTAAGGATCTCACCGAGAGAAATGCAAACAGACTCCCACGTAAAAACCCGTACACAAATGTTCAGCATGGGACAATTCCCAAGAGCCCAAGAGCAGAAACAACCAACAACCCAAGTGTCTGTCAATGAATGGCTGGATACACAAAATACGGCAGAGCCATCCAATGGAACATCATCTGGAAATGAAAAGGCATGGCCTCCTGGTACTACTACCACACGGATGCACTTTGAAAACGTGATGCTGAGGGAAGGAAGCCAGACATAAAAGGCCACATTATGTTACTGTGTTTCTATGAAATGTCCGGAATTGGTCAAACTATGGAGGCAGAAAGTAGATTAGTGGTT
>NW_023203328.1:0-1893 GCF_002007445.2 Ailuropoda melanoleuca
ATAATATAATAATGAAAAAAAAAAGAAAAAATAAAAAAAAAAGAAACTAATAGATCTTTTCTATCCAACAAATTTTCAAGTCCTGTTGCTCTTAGCCCCCTGACTATATCTGGTGTCCATCTTCATCTCTATCCCGACCACCATCCTTATTCAGATTCTCATCATTTCTTACCTAGACAACTACTACTATCTCCTAAATGATCTTCTGCTTCAAATAACACTCTTCTCCAATTCATTTTCCACACTCCACTCAGAGTGATCGCTCAAACATATCTGATCTATCATTCAAACACATCTTAGAGGAATACCTCTACTTAAAACCTTAGGCAAAATGTTAAACCTCTAAACCTGTGTAGCAGGGTAGAACATTTATTATCCTAACAACTGGAACTGGAAATTTTCCTTAGTAGGGAGAAAGTGGTCTTTGTTAAGAAAAATACTTTGAGGGGTGCCTAGGTGACTCAGTCGTTAAGCGTCTGCCTTCAGCTCAGGTCAAGATCCCAGAGTCCCGGGATCGAGCCCCGCATGGGGCTCTCTGCTTGGCGGGAAGCCTGCTTCTCCCTCTCCCACTCCCCCTGCTTGTGTTTCCTCTCTCGCTGTCTCTCTCTCTGTCAAATAAATAAATAAAATCTTTAAAAAAATACTTTGAGACTACTGGGGATGGGTTGAGAGAAGATCTAATGAATGACATGACATGACAGAAGTCAAGGTAACAAAGTAATTGTCAGTCAAAATAAATAGAAATATGAATTAGTGAAAGTTCTGATGATGACGTGGCTGAAGACTTTGGGGAATCAGAATTGTAGTATTTACTTTAACTTTTACAGTACAATGTTATAACCCTCTCATACACTCTGTAAAATCTGCTTATACAAATTATCTGGGTGTGTCAGTGATTGTGTGTATGCGTGCGTGTGTGTGTGTGTGTGTGTGTGTGTGTGTGTGTGTATAAAGGAAAGGAAAGGGCTGGTCCCATGTCTTGGTCAACATTGTGTAGGAATAGGACCAGTACTCACTCATGGCAGTGATAATCTTTTAGCTGAATTAAGCAGAAATTCATAGTTAGTAACATAAACCTGCTAGAAATTTGATGAAATCCTGGAGAAGGCTTCGGATTTTCTAAAATCCTGTGGAATGGGCTTTTAGATCTGGTTTATCTAGATCTTTGTCTAGCTGACAGTGAGTTACACTAGATTCCATTATCTTATCTCTCCACTGCCTTTTTCCGCTCTGGATTTGTCCCTTATTCTTACTCCTGGACTTTATATTCTAGGTATACTTAAGTGCTTCCATTTACTCAAACTTGATATAAATAATCTCTAATCTCCTTGTCTTTGCAAATGGAGCACTGCTCTTCTCATTTTTAACTGGTTTAATCCTATTTTTCCTTCAGACTGCAGAGAATTGTTAGGACAGTGAAACTATTCTGAATCATTCTGTAATGGTGGATGTATGCAGTAATTTATCTGTCAAAACTCATAAAATATGACATGATGTAAAGCATGGACTTTAGTTAATAATAATATATCAATTTAGGTTTGTCAAGATGTTAATGATAGAGGAAATTCAAAATGGGGTGGCAGTAAGGGCGGAGGGAGATATATGGGGATTCTTGTACCTTCTGTTCAAATTTTCTGCAAACTTAAAATGGCTCTAAGAAATAAAATCTATTAATTTTCTTTTTTTAAAAGGGTATTTATTTGAGGGGCACCTGAGTGCATCAGTTGGTTTAAGCTATTGCCTTCAGCTCAGGACATGATCCCAGGGTCTTGGGATCGGGCCCCAATTATGGCTCCCTGCTCAGCAGGGAGCCTGCTTCTCCCTCTCCCACTCTTGTTCTCTCTCTCAAATAAATAAATAAATAAATAAATAAATAAATAAATAATAAAAGAT
>NW_023203329.1:0-1426 GCF_002007445.2 Ailuropoda melanoleuca
TCTGGCCCCAGTACCGCCGCCCCGCCGCTCCCTCAGCAGCCCGCCGAGAAGGCGAGCTTGGCGCGTGGGGGAGGGATGGCGGAGGAGCACTAGGCTCCTCCCGCGGGGAGGGGGGCGCCCCAATCTCTCCGCCTGCGCCGGGCTCGGCACCCCGCTGTCTGCACTCTTCCCCGGCGCAGCGCCACCGCCCGCCCTCCCTCCCCGCCGGCCGCGGCAGCTAGCCCGCGTGCTTCCGCCCCACCTGGGGCACGGGGGACCCCCCCGGGGCACCCCGCGCCTCACCTCGCCTCAGCTCCACACTACTCCCCTGCCCCGGCCCTAACTCGTCCGCGGCACCGCTTCGCTCGCAGCCCTTTCTTGGTCCGCGGCAGCCGCTCCGCCCCGCGCTTTCGTCCCGCACCCGGGCTGGGGAAGCACTGTGCGGTCCGCCGGCCCGCCCGGAGCACGCGAGGCAGCCGGGCTGCCCGCTACGCGGCGGGGGAGGAGCCGGGCTCGCAGTGAGGAGTGGGGACAGGCAGGGTACTGTGGAGACCCCGGGGCGGAGCGGGGGGGATTAGTTATGAAAGCCGCCCCCTCCTCATCTGCAAAGGCGCGGGTCTCCCCACTACCCTCGCTTCGCTCCGCTCCCACCTACGCGGCTTTCCCTCCTCCAGTTCTTTCTCCCGTCCTGCCTCCCCACGTAAACCGTCTTACTTCCACTTTCTCTATGAGGTTGTAAAGTCAGGCTTTGTGTCGCTGCTGCTGCGCAGCGGGGCGGGATTTCCCTGCCACCCCCCCCTCCCACTCCAAACCCCTCCCCCTGGCCCCCTCCTCCGCGCATTTCCCAGAGCATCCTGGGAGTTGTAGTCCAACCGTGTTCCCGTTCCGCCTCGTACTGCGGGCTGGGAGCTCCCCCACTCGCCCGGACGGGGTTTGCCTAGAGGGTTGAAGGAGGAAGCGGCTGAGACCGCTGGGCCGAACCGCGGTTCTCGGCACCGACTGGATGTGGTGGCCAGGAGTGCTCGGTAGATTCCCGCGGTGAGAAATGTGAGGAGGATAAATGAGGCAAAGCCCTGAATGCTGGGAGCCTTCCCTAGGACTCAAAATTTATGCTCCAGGAAACCCTCTACACTCTCGGCTCCTAGTTTAGAACTGGAATTTGTGAAACTTCAAAAATTAAATATAAAATCTGAATCTAGAATTACCACGAGACCGGGCATCCCAACCCCCACCTCAGCCGGTTTGCGCCGCCCTGTTGGCTTGCCCCGAGGCTGCTGGAGAAGAACTTTCAGATTCCTCTATAAAAGTAAAGGTGAAATAAGTGGAGAGTTGAGAAGCATTGACACCAGCCTCCTGCCGCGCCACATTCTCCTGCCAGTTTAGAGCTGGGGACAGGGTCCAGCTACACCACAGGCCTCCCCTCAGGTCGTGAAGCGCCTTTGCTGCT